>NC_056523.1:332432528-332455616 GCF_019175285.1 Sceloporus undulatus | reverse complement strand
CCCCCAGAGCTATCCCATCATCCCCTGCCTTCTCCTGCATCCTGCTTCTGGCCCCAGGGACCCCCAGAGAGCTATCCCATCATCCCCTGCCTTCTCCTGCATCCCGCTTCTGGCCCCAGGGACCCCCAGAGAGCTATCCCATCATCCCCTGCCTTCTCCTGCATCCCAATCCTGGCCCCAGTGACCCCCTGCCATCTATCCCATCATCCCCTGACTGCTTCTTCACCCCATGAAGGATGACAGCTAAGGAGGGGGCAGGGAAGGAGGACAGCATCCAGAGCCCCACTGAGCAAGTGCAAGGGGACCGATTCGAATCGTTGTGGTAATACAATGTGCACTCACTCTGCTTTGCTTAGAATAGAACTGACTTCGCTTCTCCCTCAATTCGGAAGGGCAACAGAAAGGCAACCAGGTGTGGTAAAACTTCACGTTTTAACCTTAATTTGCAATGCTAAACAGGAGTGACTCTGGTTCTGGTGTGAAAAAACACCATGCTTTGCATTGCTAGAACAGGAGTGACTGCGGATCTAAGCTGCAACCCCCCCCCCCAGTGTGATAAAGTCCGTAGTCTGCAGAACGCTGTACAGAAAGATTGGGGTGGCAAAAAACATTGCAAAGACATCTCAACTAAAATATGTCAAAGATCAGCATCAGCACAATATAGAAACAGTCTCAGATATTTCTCCTCCAGGCAATTGAAGAGCTATTTATTTTTGCCTTAAGGCCTTCTTAAACAGTAAAACACCCTCGGTAGGTTCTTCCAAATTCAAGAAATAAACTTCAAGAGTGGATTCATTGCCCCATCATCATGGGGACCACTGATCTCCCCTGCAGTTTTCACTGATACTTTCTCTCCTTTCTCTGTCTCTGTTTTAT
This sequence comes from Sceloporus undulatus, assembly GCF_019175285.1. Taxonomy (NCBI): domain Eukaryota; kingdom Metazoa; phylum Chordata; class Lepidosauria; order Squamata; family Phrynosomatidae; genus Sceloporus; species Sceloporus undulatus. The sequence continues at coordinate 332,454,740 of NC_056523.1, read as the reverse complement.
AGAATCCTAGAATTGGAAGAGACCTCAAGGGCCGTCCAATCCAACCCGCTTCTGCCATGCAGAAAGACACAGCCAAAGCACTCCTGTCAGATGGCCATCCAACCTCTAAAAACCTCCAAAGGAGACTCCACCACCCTGTGAGGCAGCCCATTCCATACCTGAATGCTATGGCAGCCAATGCAACCTCCATGGAGGGTAGACACATTGCACAACACGTCAATGGACTGGGTGTCATTGCAAAATGCATAAAATGCTGCTGTAGTGCTCAACTGTAATGCACAATGTGTACCCACAATATACAATGTGCTGCTGCTGTGCACAACTGCAACATGCAGCACTGCTTTATGCACAGTTCCGCTTCTGTACATCTTTTGTACCATGGCAAACAATTTGTCCCATGTGAGCAGCGAGACTTACCCATGCATATGACATTGAGAGGATCCCAGCCATTATATACTGTATGTTCATCCAGATCCACAAGCTGGAAAACTTCTTCTTCTTTTTTTTTATTAATGACTTCCAGAAACATCCCCTCCCCATAGTAGTCATGCTAGCTGGGGGATTCTGGGAGTTGTTGTCCACCCCACCCCAACAAAGGAACTTCCCCAAGTGCTGATGCTTCACCTGGGACATTTTAAAAGCAGCTGAAAAGTGGGGCACCAGAGACTTAACCAAGATTGTCCCTGCTGGATTAAGATAGCTGGAGAGTATGTGACCATTATTGTCACACAGTGATTCCTTTGCACCGCACCTCCAGGCTTTTAGTTGTGTAACCTCCACTAAATGCACTGGAGGTTCAGAAGTCTGCTACTTCTTTCTGTGCTGTGCAAATGCAACTGGGTAGGCCCTGGCTACTCCTCCTGCATGGAAGGTAGCCATTGTGCAAAGAGGTACATACCTTGGAGTCATAGGAGGGGGTGTCACAGTGTCTTACCAACAGGATTCGAGTTTATGGAAGAGGTAAGAAAGTCACACAGATACATCCAGTTCTAGTCTCTCTAATGCAGGGGTAGGCAACCTTTTTGAGCTGGGGGTCGGGTTATTGTCCCTCAGACAACTGGGGGGCTGAAGCCAAAAAATAAACAATTAAATATTTTTTTGAAAAATTAAATAAATAAATAAACCGGGACAAATGTAGGACAAAATTTTCAAATGGAGGACACTTTTTTTTTTAAAAAAAATGGAGAACACGCGAAAAAATTTGCTGATTTTTTTAAAAATGTTAATATAAATGCATGTTTCGGAGGCTTCTATAGACAATTGCCCCCCTTGCCCGCCGCTTGCCCCCCTTGCCTGCCGCTTGCCCCCCCTTGCCCACCTCCTCCTGATAGGCCAAAGGCCCCACACCCTCATGTGAGAGGCCAAAGGCTCTGGCGGCAATCAGCAGCAGGACCGGGCTGGGGCCGGTCCCAAGGCCTTGCCGAGCCGCATCCGGCCCGCGGGCCGCAGGTTGCCTACCCCTGCTCTAATGGAATAGCAGCTCTGAACTTCATCAGATCTGGCGTTTCCATAAGTTGGAAATGACTTGAAGGCACACAGCTACAGCAGAAAGCGGAACAGTTATAATCATAGAGTTGGAAGAGACCACAAGGGCCATGCAGTCCAACCCCCTGCCACACAGGAACTTACAATCAAAGCATCCCAAACCATAGCCATCCAGCCTCTGTTTAAAGGCCTCCAGAGAAGGAGACTCCACCATACTCCAAGGGACTGTGTGTTCCACAGTTGAATAGCCCTTACTGTCAAGAAGTTCCTCCTAATGTTTAAGTGGAATTTCTTTTCCTGTAGCTTCCATCCCTTGTTCCATGTTCTAATCTCTGGAGCAGCAGAAAACAAGCTTGCTCTATCTTCAATATGACAACTGTCTTAGCTTGACATTCCTAATTACAACACAAAGGTAGGAAGAGCTAACCGTAGCTTTGTGGAACGCCCAAATGGCACATCCAGGTCTTTATCATATTAACCTAAAAGTCAAATTACAACAATTGCAATTTGGCCACATGCACTCACTTCATTTGTAAGAATATGACTGGCATCCTATTCACGTGTTAAGTAAAGAAAAGATCCCTTATAGGCCTAAATACCTTAAAAGCACCAGATCCCATGTAATCTGATCTATGTAGGTAAGCAGGGTCAGCCCTGGTTACTCCTTGGATGGGAGACCACCAACAAATACCAGCTGCTGTAGGTTTTATCTCAGAGGAAGGAAATGGCCAAACCTTGCCCAAGAAAACCATATGAAATTCATAGGCTTACCATAAATCAACAGGTGATTTAAAGGCACATGCTAGATTGATGAACTCTATTAAGAAGGTCATGGGTATGAATTTGCAAGACCTGAGAAGAGCAGTGGAGCATAGGGAGTCTTGGAGATGTCTCATCTACAGGGTCGCCATGGGTCAACTCGAGAGTGGATAATAACAACAACAACATTTGAAGCCAGTGTGGCATAGTGGACTTTGACTCTGAAGACTAGGATTCAATTTCTGCTCAGCCATGAAACCCACTGGGTAACCTTGGTCAAGTCACACTCTCTCAGCCTCAGGGGAAGGCAATGGCAAACCTCTCCTGAAGAAACCTTGCCAAGAAAACCCCATGATAAGCCTTAGGGTCACCATAAGTCAGAAATGGCTTGAAGGCACACAACAGCCCGGTACATACCTCCCCTTCAGGGCGGGCTGGAGGCGTCTGGTTTTCCCCCAGAGGGACGTCACAGCAGCAAAACTGCACAGCGTCTCTCCACCCCAAAAAGAACCCAGAACAACAGGGTTCTTTTTCTGACGCCACATGGATGTCACGACTGCGTCATTGGCGCACTTGTGACATAAGTGACCCACAGCAACATCTGTACAGTGCACATCACTTACGTCATGGCAGCGCCCGTGTGGACAGGATGCTGCCATGATGCCGCTGCCGTCATGTGCTAGGAATCCGGAGCATGCAGATGCTGCACGCTCCAGAACCCTAGTATTGGCGGTGGCACAACACTTTTGGTCCATCTGTGCTGGGCCAACAACAACAGCAACAACACACACCCAAGTTCCTTTATGTATGTGGCTGTACCCTTTTTTGCCATGGAATCATGTCTATATTCAACTCACAACTGCATAAGCAGTCATACATTTTTCGAACTACTTAGTACTTTCAGTGTCCCACTTGATTCACTGGGATTGTGGACACAACAGGTACATCTATCATATATATGAGATACACACATATATACATATACTGTACATACACACAGATGTAGACAAACACATATATATGAGATTATATATATATATATATATATATATATGCAACAGAGTTGGAGCTGCATATACACAGATTTTCTTATCCATGGATTTGAGCATCCACAGCTTGAAAATATTCATCAAAATATATAAATTCCAATAAGCAAACCTGGATTTTGCCATTTTATATAAAAGACATCATTTTACTGTGCTATTGTATATAATGGGACTTGAGCATCCATGGATTTTGTTATCCATGGGGTATCCTGCAACCAAAAGCCAGTGGACACCAGGGGTCCACTGTGTGTGTGTGTGAGAGAGAGAGAGAGAGAGAGAGAGAGAGAGAGAGAGAGAGACTAACATCAGTTGCACAGTGTCAGTATTTGGCCAAAGAGTGGTTGAGCACAACTACCACTAAACTACATGAGTGCAGATTTATCAATAAGATCTGAGCCAAGGAATCTCAGGGTCATCTAAGTGCTTCTTTTAAGCTCAGCTTCACTGATTCATGCATTTCTGATTCAACGAAAAGCCAACCCATTTTTCTATTTCTGTCACTGCTTGATTCATCAACAGGCACTGAATTTTGTGGGTGTTAAGTGCTCACAAGTCATTTCTGACTTATGGTGACACTAAGGTGACTCTATCATAGGGTTTTCTTGGCAAGGTTTGCTTAGAGGGGTTCTTGCCTTTGCCTGCCTCTATGGCTGAGAGTGTGTGACATGCACAAGGTCGCCCAGTGGGTTTCTCTGGGCAGGGATTTGAACTCTGGTCTCCCAGTGTGTTAGTCCACTGAATGTAATGTTTTGTCTGAATGTGATGTTTGTGATGCTATATAAAGACCTAAATCTAGCCAAGGAATATAGATCTGCCACTCTCTGAGTGTCATCCTTGGATCTTAAGACCCTCTGAAAGGAAAGGTGTTGTTGTTGGGTCATTCTGAATGGAAAACAGAACAAATATGGCATATGTAGTTCCCCAACACAGAGGCTGAGTCCAGCCCCTTTGCAGAGGCACCAGATGCACAACTCTACTTCCACAGCCTCCAGCTGAATATAGACTGTTTCATCAAACAAAAAGGCCCAACTGGCCTTTAATTGGATTTAAGAAAGATTGGGAACTTGTTATTTCTTTTTTGCCGGCGGCAAATATCAATTTTACTAAGTGAATTAGGTTGGATTATCTAGTAGAAGTAAAACACATTTTAAGGTTTAATGGAAGGATGAAGAATTAGAGAAAAATAATTCTCCGTTAGTAAGGGGAAGTCTTTAGTATGTTAGTCATACTAAAGGAGTGTATGTTTAGTGTGTCTGGTTCTGGCTGATCATTTGATAGTGGTGTGCTTTTGTGGTTTATACATTGATATGTATACACAGAGAGAGAGAGAGAGAGACATATGTGTTTGTCTATATACAGTAGTAATTTTTTGAAATGTGTTTGTGTTTTAAGAAAAAATATTTTTCTGGAAAATGCCCAGCTGCTTATGTCAGGAAACTTATGCTTTATAAGTGACTTGTAGGATGCCAGTTAACATTGATTTATTGATTTAAGAACAGAGGGAGACTAGAGAGAGAGAGAGAGATCATGTTGTAGCACTTTTTATTGGACTACAACTCTGGAGACCAGGGTTCAACAATAACAACACAACAACAACAACGGTATTCATCCTGGTCTGTCAGAGAACTCTGGTGCCACACCAAACTACAAATCCCAAGATTCTGTAGGAGAGTTATGGCAGTTAAAGTGGTGTCAACCTGCTTTAATGCTACAGTGTGGATACACCGTAACTTATTAATTAAGGCCAGAATCCTGCTTATTAATCAAACCAGAGTAGACCCACTCAATCCATCCGTTGAATGGTGAGTCAGAACATAAGTAAATCCAATGGATTCAATAGGACTCATCTGGGATCTAGACCTAAACTGGGAATTTTCTAATGGAAAGGACAATTATATTTATTTTTAAAATGTAGTTGGCTGTCCTAAAGTAGAATTCCAGCATCATCTTAATGCCAAATTAAGCTATTAATTAGTCAAATGATTCTTCACCCAGAATTTAGGGCCCTTTGGCTTTGTATCCATTTTATTGGGAATGAGAACTGTCTGGGCACAGAGCAGTCCTCCAAATGGTTGCAGGGTCCAGCTGCCAGGACTCTTCACCATTGGTTCTGCTAGCTCCAGGACTGATGGGAGTTGCAGTCCAAGAACATCTTGGCCTCTTCTAGCTCTGTGTGTTTCCAGCCAGAGTCCCCTCCAATTGTCCTTCCAAATCCTGCCAGGAGAGGGCGATGGATCTCTTCTGGAGCTGCAGAGGGGGATTAGCTTTCTCAGAAATAAAACAAACCATCAGTTTTGATACAACCTTCTTGTATCAAAGAGCACAGTATCCAAAAGATTCCCAAGGTATGGCTAACACCAAACAAGCAGACATTAAGATGCATATATAATGAAATTCATTATTAATTCTGGAAAATGAAGGCAGCAAAACCATTCCTGGATCCATTACCATATAGAAACAAAGATCATTCTAGAAAGACCACAAAGAGTCATTTGTCCAACTACACACACACACACACACACACACACACACACACCACAGTCAAAGCATATTTTGGCAAATGTTTCTGTGTGTGTGTATATACACATATATACAGAGAGAGAGGAGATCAGACAAGGAGATTGGGAAGTATATCCAATGCAATCTGAGCGCAATCATGGGGTTTAACGTTATTGCGTGATAACCCACTACACTCGCTCCCCGGGTTACGAAATTAATTCGTTCCGCCGCCATTTTCGTAACCCGGAAGTCTTTCGTTAGCCGAATTGCCATAGGCGCTAATGGGGAGAAAGCCGCGGCTCCGCCGCGGCTCCATTTAAATACGCCGGGTTTTTTCGCAACCCGGATACCTTCGTAACCCGGAAATAATTAATTAAAGTTTTTTTCTTCGTAACCGGAAATTTCGTAACGCGGCGCGTTCGATCCCGGTGGTACCAGTGTACGCCAAATTTGGGCAATGGAAGTCAGTCCAAAACACAAATCATGTGGTTTCATGTGATTGCATGATCGGCCACATGCAAATTTGGGCAATGGCATGCTATTTTCGGGCAATGGGAAGCCAGTTCGAATGCAATGTGCATTCACATAATTTCGCTAAACTGGTGACTTTAAGTGAATGCGTTCTGGCCCCACTTTCTTTTCATTCAAATTTAAGAGACATTCCTCCCGTTTGATAAACTCTAGAGATACACACACAAGCCCACATTAGACATAAAGCATATTTTGACATGTGTGTGTGTGTGTGTGTGTACATACACACACACACACATATACATATACACAGAGAGAGAGAGAAACACACACACACAAGACACAATCAAAGCATATTTTGCCACACATATATATGTGCCAAAATATGCTTTATGTTTTCCTGCATGGCAGAGGTGTGTGTGTGTGTGAATAACATCCTACCATGCAGATAGACACATTCAAAGCATATTTTGGCATACATGCTGTGCAAGTAGACACATTCAAAGCATATGCTGGCATGTATTTCTTGCATGATTGCCCTTTTTAAATCCCTCAAGGGCTGGCGCAGAGAGGAGGGGTGGGTCTCTTCTCTGCCACCGCAGAAGGCACAGGGTGACCAGAGGTCCTCCTTTTCCAGGACATGTCTGACATTTCAACCTTCTGTCCAGGAGGAATTCCAAAATGTCTTCCATTTTGGGCATGACTTAGAAGCCTGAATTTATATTTATATGAGCGTTTTTAGTTTTTATTTGGTAATATCCTATATTTTTCTGGAACGCCTTGTCCTCCTTTGCAGTTAGGACATCTCTTCACCCAGAGAAGGTAGGAACAGGTCTTGTGGTCTGAAGCTGCAGAAGGGTAGACATTTCAACTGAACATTAGAAGGAACTTCTTGACAGTGAGCAGTCACTTGGAGAATGTCCTGTTTTTTAAAGAAGGCCACTCACAGGCCTAAAATGGAGGCCAGAGATATGGCTAAAGTATCCTGCATGCTTCTGGAGGGGGCAAAAATGTGGACTGCAACTCCCATCAACCTTGGAGTCAGCACAGCCAAAGAGAAGGAGTACTGGGAGATGGAGTCATGGGTTCACAGGCCACACTTTGCTCATCCTTCATTTAAGAGGTCTAATGTCCCACCCCAGGATTCCACAGAGTGCAGCCATGACATTTAAAGTGGTATCAAACTGCTATAATTTCATAGTGCAGATGGAAGAAAAAGAAAGCGCAGCAGGTCTTCTTCATGAAAAAGGCCTTCTCTCAGGTTCATTTTAAGGTATCTTGCCCAAATGCTGTGAAGCCAAAGAGTTAACTATGATTGCACACAGTTGTATTATCATGCATGGTTGTGCATATCCATGCACACAGCGCAGATTTATGCATGTGTGCTTTGCATGGATACACGAGCACATTGCAAGTAAGCATATGCATATTGCACATGGATGTGCATTCCACCTTTTGCACTGCATATACAGATACACATGCACACTTGGTTGTGCACTGAGTTTCACTACTTCTGTGGCAATGCTCTGAGGATGGCGCAGAACAAGTGCACATATTTTGCACAAGTCAAGCTGACCATTTCCCACCCAGAATCACACCGCTAGATTAAATTAGGCAGCCGATACACTTCTGCTTATTATGACATTTAAAGACTTAAATGGTTTGAGACCCCCATATTTGAAGGAATGCCTCTCCTTGTCTCCAAAAATTGACGTCTTCTGGGTGGGGGGCTTCTCCGTGTCCCACTAATAGGGGCAATACAATGGGGAAGGACATGGGAGCAGGGCCTTCTCAGCTGTGGCATCCCAATTGCAGAGTGCCTACTCCTTGGAGGCTGCATTGGCATCAACATTGGCTTTATTTTTTGGCACCAAGTAAAAACATGTCTGTTTATTACACTCTTTGCACTCCAGTGATTTCTTTCAAATGTTATACACAAGGTTTCAAACTGCTTTAATCTTTTAGCCTGTTAATGTGCTGAACGGGGTGCCGTTTTGTTTTGTAAGGCTATTTGAATTACTGTGATCCTTCCACATTCACTGGCATTAGGGGTGAAGGCCCCAGTGAATGTGGGAAAACCACAAATAAAAAAAGCCCCACTATTCTTTTTACATGAGAGAACACCTCTCTAGGAACCTGCACATCCTCCAGTGCAACTCTGTAGTCAGCATCTGCTAAAATTTGACCATAAAATCATGCTGGAGGACCTACAAATGCCTAGATAGGCATTCTCTTTAGGAACTTTCAAGTTCTCCAGCACAACTCTATGGTCAGCTTCCTGCAGGACTTAGAGATTCCTAGAGAGAATATATTAAGCAAAGCAAATAATCAAATCCGCAAAAGTCAAAGTGCAAATGTAGGGAGAGGGCTGTTTACTGTTAGAAATCCTTTTAACCTGTGTGCCTCCCCTGAGACGGCCAGCAGAGGGCAGCCTATGCCCAGGTTGCCTGGGGCTTGGAAAAAGCATCTGGTTGGGTTACAAAAAGAAAGAGGCCACTGGATGCTTTGATAGTTCTTACTATTTCAGCTCTTCCTATCCCACCTTTTACCAACAGCGAGACAGATACAGATCAAGAGAGCACAGAACAGAAATGCTTCATTAAATAAGTGAACAGAGGCCTCCTGTTTGGCTCATAGCTGGAGGGCTTGCCTACCTTTGGGGGAATGTACTCTTTAATTTCATTGTCATCATTTGTAACCTGCTCTTCAGCTGACGGAGCTCCCAGGGCAGCAGCTTACATAAGATCAACGAAAACAACATCAGAGCCTGAGCATAGTAAAAATATGTCTCTGCTCTCTTTCAAAGCAAGGATGGCCGTTGGCCTTGCTAGCCGCTGCCTCTAGCCTTTCCACACTGCAGAAACAAATCAGTTTAACACCACTTTAACTCTCACAGCTTCATCCTTTGGAATCTTGGGATCTGTAGTTTGATAAGCCTGATCTGCCAGAGAGGTCAGGTGCCTCACCAAAATGCACATCGGAGGATTCTGTAGGACAGAGTTGTGGCGGACAAAGTGGTATCAAACAGCTTTATTTCTGCAATGTGGATACATCCTTCCTCTTCCTTTTCTCGTCCTCCTCCTGGATAGTTGCTAATATCCTGAGGCTTGTCTTGGTAAATGCCATGCTAAGGACCATTTTACAGGCTTGTTTTCTGCTGCGCCAGAGAAGAAGAAGGATGGATTCAAGCTACAGGAAAAGCAATTCACATCAACATCAGGAGGACCTTCCTGACAGTCAGAGCTGTTGGGCAATGGAAGACACTTCCTCGGCGGATGGTGGGGTCTCCTTCTTTGGAGGTCTTTAAACAGAGGCCGGGTGGCCATCTGTACCAGGGAGGGCACAGCAGAAAGGAGTTGGTCTGGATGACCCTTGGGATCTCTTCCAACTCTCTAATTCTATGATTCTATTACTGTACTTTGTGCATTACATGTTGTAGATGTGCACTGCAGATCAGAAGTGTGCAACCACCAGGGTTTGGGGATGCATTTCTTAATCTTAATGTCTTAAGAGGGCCATGCCCTGCCATATCCTTCCCATTTCTTGCCTGCCTGCCTTTTTCCCAACTTTCAGATCCAAGGCAGCTTACAAAACCTAAAACAGATCCAGCTAAGAGTTCACATTGCACAAAAGTTAAAATACAATTCAACTACCCTTAGAATTAAATGCAGTTTAAAAGCATGCCCATTTCCAGAGTAGTAGTCAACACTCAAATCACTATAGCAGACTGGCTCTCTATCATTATTATTAAGGTGTTTTGCTTTTTAAATAGGGTCATTCAAACTTTTGGGGATAAAGGAGGCCCCTCAGAAATTATCTTGGGGCCACAAGTGTTCCTCCTCCCCTGTTTTACATCCCTCTTTTCTTTTGCTGACTTTAACTTTTTGTGCAGCTGTGCCTTTTCCTCTTTGCTACTGGTTGTATCTCATTTTTACGACATGCTCTTTTCTTTAAGTTATAGCTTGAGGGGGTTTTTTTTTGGGGGGGGTCCTTTATGTGAACTCTGGTTGCTGCTGGGTGGTCTAAAAGTACAATAGATAAATTGTGTAAAATGAAATAGGGGGAAAAGGATGACTAAAGGAGGCACAGAAAAGTGTATGGCTAACAGGCAGGATGTGAAGGAAGTGGGTAGGGAATTATTTGAATTTCGCTAAATGAAATTCAACAGAAACAAATGCAAAATTCTACATTTAGACCACAAAAACCAATGCATAGGTATAGGAGGGAGGATACTTGGCATAATACAGAGCATGGAAAAAGGATTTGGGGATTATCTTACTATTGAAAGCTGAACATGAGCCAGCGGTGTGATGCTGCAGCAAAGAAGGCCAATTTTACTTTAGCTTGCATTAATTGACATATAATTTTCAAGTAGAAAAAAAGGTCATAGTCTCATTATATTTTGTGCTAGTCACATCTCCTCTGGAGTCCTGTGTTCAGTTCTGTGCAACTCATTTTTGGAAGGATAATAGACAAGAGCAGAGAAGGGCAACCAGGATGATAGGAGAGATGGAGAACAAAACCTATGAGAAAAGTTAAAGGAGCTGGGCATGTTCAGCCTAGTAGAGAGAAGACTAAGAGATGACATGATTGCACTCTTTAAATCCCTCAAGGGGTCCTGGGATTTGTAGTTTTGTGAAGCATTAGCACTCTTTGGCTGAAATCTTGTAAAACTACACATCCCAGAATTCCATATGATGGAGCTACAGCACATAAAGTGGTGTTAAATTGCATTATTTCCACAGTGTAGATGCACTCACAGTTTAGCCATCATGGCTTCTAGGAAGAGTTCAGGCTTGATGGGATTGTGTGGGTTCATAGTTCATAAACACACACACACACCATTATCAAAGCCCCAACCACCCCATGCCTATGCCAAACATCTAGCCTACTTACGGTTTCTTTCATGGCAGCCAGGTTGGTCACAGGCACTCCTAGAACTGCCCATACGACTCCTGTTTTAAAATCTCTCCATTGGCTGCCTATTAGTTTCCGAGTGAGATACAAGGTGTTGGTCTTAACCTTTAAAGCCCTACATGGCTTGGGTCCAGTCTATCTGCGGGAGCGTCTTCTTCCACATAATCCTCCCCGCACACTTCGGTCCTCTGGGAAGAGCCTGCTGCAACCTAAGAAGACCAGACTTTCAGCAGTGACCCAGAGGACCTTCTCTTCTGCTGCTCCCAGGCTCTGGATCGACCTGCCGGACGACATCCACCTTGGAAGCCTTCAAAAAGGCAATTAAGATGGATCTCTTCTGGCAGGCCTTTCCCAAGGAGCCTCTGTGATCATTCTCCCCCGATTATTGCAACTACTGCTGATGGTACTCTTGTTGCTTGTATTGTTCCCAATACTGTATTGATACTGACATCGGCAATTGTCGCTTTCCCTGTCCCTCCTCCCTCCTCCCATGGGATAACTCTTTTGTATAATTTACTTATAATTTTATTATTCTATTATGTTGCTCCAGTATATCTTTTATATTTTTTGCTGTTTAATCTTATTTTATGGTTTGTACATATGTTTGTATCTAGTTTTATGATTGGGGTGGGTTAGGTCTTGGGATTAATTCTTTTAATTGTGATTTTAATTGTATGCTGTGTTATTTTATGTTGTTGAAATCCGCTTTGATTCCTTTGTGAAAAAGCGGAATATAAATAAATTATTATTATTTCAGATCAGAAATGTTTGTGGAACTATGAGCTGAAGTGGGCTGGCAAATCTCAGACTTCTATTCCTTCCAAACTTGCACCAAAGGTTTGTTTCTTGTACTTCTGTGATTCCTTCTGTGGCAAAGTTATACTAAGCATAAGATAGAGCCATGGTAGTTAACACAGTGTGAATTTGCCTTAATTCTGTAGTGCGGATACAGTCATTTATAAAAATGTTAAACAACACTAGTCCCAGAACAGAACCCTGAAGTACCTACTTGTCAGTTGTCTTCAGGATGAAGAGCAACCTTTAGTGAGTCCTCTCTGGGTTTGGTCAGTCAACAAGCTACAGATTCCCCAAGTGCACTGTCCAGCCCTATACATGCTGTCTGCAGAATAGCATATGCAGCCTATTGTTATAGTATATGGCTGTGATCTTATATTTGAAGGAATTTATAATTGAAGGGATGTCATATTGGGGATGGAGCAAGCTTGTTTTCTACTACTTCAGAGAATAGGACTTGGAGCAATGGATTCAAACTACAGGGAAAGAGATTTCACCTCAACATAAGAAGAACCTCTTGACAGTAAGAGATGTTCGACATGGAACACAGTCCCTTGGAGAGTGGTGGAGTCACCTTCTTCAGAGGCTTTTAAACAGAGGCTGGACAGCCTTTGGATGGGAGTGCTTGAACTGTGTCTTCCTGCACAGCAGGAGGTTGAATAGCTGGGGTCTCTTCCAGCTCTAGGATTCTATTTTTCTATATCATGCAGTATAGCTCTGCAGTGCAGTATAAATCAGTATTCATGTAGTTCCACAGTGGTTGTGCTATTCCAAACTTCTGAATACCAACATGGCATGACCAGTACTCCTCCTTTATGCCCCCTTAGAATCATAGAATCCTAGAGTTAGAAGAGGGCCCCCAAGAGTCTTTAGAATCATAGAGTTGGAAGAGACCCCAAGGGCCATCCAGTCTAACTCCCTGCTATGCAAGAACTCTCAATCAAAGCATCCCTGACAGATACCCATCCAGCCTCTGTTTAAAGACATCCAAGGAATTGTGTTCCACTGTCGAACAGTTCTTACTGTCAGGAAGTTCCACCTAACACGGAGGTAGAATATCTTTACATGTAGCTTGCATCCACTGCTCCAGGTCCTATTCTCTGGACAGGGACGTAGCTAGGATTTTGGGAAGGGGGGGGGTCCAGACTAAGTGCCACCATTATAATGGGGCTTGAGTGCGGCGGCGCAGCAGCACACACCATTCATTTTTTAATGGAAGGGGGGGCGGACCCCCCCCCAGATCCCCCCCCCCGCTCCATCCCTGCTCTGGAGAAAAAAAGCTTGCTCCATCCTCAGTAGGACAGTACGACATCCCTTCAATTATAAATCCCTTCAAATATAAGATCACAGCCATATACTGTAACAATAGGCTGTGTATGCTATTCTGCAGACAACATATCCTCAATATAAAATCCTTTCAAATATTTAAACAGGGCTATCATATCACTACTTAACCTTCCCATAGGACCTTATCGCACACACTTTTGCCTCCATTCTGGGCACGGCCAGGGAACATGCTTGGCCAAGTGAAAATGGAGTTCTTCGCGTGCAAAACGGTCCTCAAGGCATCCTCATGCCAAAACTGCCCTAAGCCATCCCCAAGCCAGGCAAGGCATGTGAAGTTTGCTTAGCTGGAAAGATTCCGGCTGAGCAAGAAAGCTTTCCAGCTGAGGAAAATTCTCACATCTCAGCCTGGCTCAGGGACAGGTTAGGATCGGCAATGGCATGGGGACACCTTGAGGATGGTTTACCATGTGATAAACTCTGTTTTCACTTGGACACATGCATTCCCTGCCCCTTGCCCAGAACGGAGACAAAAGTGTGTGTGATAAGCTCCATAGTCTCTCCTCAGAAGACTTGGAGGTTTCCAGACCGTTCACCAGTTTGCTTGCCCTCCTTGTGCAATGGGGAATGGGCTGTTTCTGCATACCCCTGAAAGCACATTCCAACAGTGTGCAACTGCATGGCTGGAATCCTGTGAGAGGAGCAATGGATCTATTGGGTTTACTTATGCCTTGACTCTCCATTCAGCAATTGAGTCAATTATTTTACTCTTATCCACAGGATTGCAGCCATGTATAGTAGTTACACATTTTTGATGGTGTATACTGGTTTGTGTCCTACTCTCATAGAATCATAGAACCATGGGCTTGGAAGGGACTGCAAAGGTCATTCAGTCCACCCTTCTGCCATGCAATTCAATTAAATTCATTTATTATGGCCAATAGCCAGCAAAACTGCCATGCAAGAATACACAACTAAAGCCCACCCGAGAGAGGCCCATCCAACCTCTGTTTAAAGACCTCCAAAGAAGGAGAGTCCACCATCTTCCAAGGCAGTCTATTTTCCAGAGCAGCAGTAAACAAACTCACTCCATCTCATGTTGCTTAGTATAGCTTTGCCTCAGAATGAGTCACAGAAGTACAACAAACATCGGCACAAGTTTGGAAGGGATAAAGGTAAAGGTGAAGGTAGTCCCTTGACATGAATGTCTAGTCATAACCAACTGTAGGAACCAGTGCCAGGACCATCTCCATTTCTAAGCCGAAGAGCCAGTGTTGTCCAAGGACTGCTCTGCTGGTCATGTGGCCAGAATGACTGTTATCTTCCCACTTAAGTGGTACCTGTCTATCTACTTGCATTTGCATGCTTTCAAACTGCTAGGTTGGTAGAAGCTGAGACTAGTGACAGGAACTCACCCCATCATGCAGTACTTGGACCTCAAAATGCCAACCTTCTTCTGATCATCAGAACTGGTGTGTTAACCACTAAGCTACCGCTTCCCTTCTATCCCTTGGAAGAGATAGCAGTCTGATATTTGCCAGCTAACATCAGCTATGCGATGCTCATAGTTACAATGGTACTAATCCACAAGTGTTTATGATCTGAAAGAGCCCATAAGAAGCCTAGATGTTTCACATAGGCATGGAGAGCAGGATTTGATAATGGTGTGTGTGTATGAAAACTATGAACCCACATGTGATGTATCAGTACCCTCTTTTGTATAGCAACCTGTAACCTGGGATCTGTAACATGGAACAGTTGAAGGATATCAAGTAATTTAAGCACATCAACCAACTGGAATAGTATCTGCAAGTCTGGTAGAGATATTGCATAGAGGCCAGAGATCACAGTTGGCCAAAGTGAGTGTCCCAGAACCTTACTGGCAGAAGGTTGATCTAGGTGCCCTTTGGTCCCTCCCAACTCTGTGATTCTCCTTCTAGGTGCCATCTCATGCAGGATAACAGTGACAGACCATTCCCACAATGATCCAGATGGCCAAATTCACAACATGTCTTATGAAATTGGAAAAGCTTTGCTGTTCTGCCCTGTGGTTTCATCTCTAAATAAAAGAGTCATAAACAAGACTGTAAAATGGGATGCCATTTCTTCCTCTACCATGTATGACTGGTGCAGTGATAAATTAAACTTCGCCACCCACCATAAAACCATCAGTATTCGACTTCTCTGGAAGATTCAGGAATACACACAGACACAGACACACACACACACACAGATTTCCCATTCTTGTGTGGGAGGAGAGCATAGACATCTAGACCTGAAATTCTTCATCAAGTAAGCAAACCATTGCTCAAAGGGTTGTGCACAGCAGTTGTGCACTGCTGCCTTATAAGTGAATTGCAAAGTTATTGAATTGAATATGCATCTACCTGTACAATGCACAATATCCCTCCATCCCCAACATGCATGCATGTCCATGCGCAATCTACATGCATGTGCATGGATGTTCATTCATGCCTAACATGCATATGCAGTTTCTTCACAATGTGCATGCACAACCATGCACAAATATTTTAAAAATATTTGCAAGCTGTGGATACTTGAATCTGTCAATAAAAAATCCATGGATACGCAGGGCTGATTGTAGTTGCTGCCTCCTTGTTGCCCCAACTTGCTGTGAACTCCCCCCCCCCACAAACCATTGTCTGAGGTGCCCAGTCTTTGCAGGACCACCACCCCCCCCATCCAGGTCCTGAGCCAGATGACCACCTGTCCCTTTGTCATAAGCTGGCTAGCTGAGGCAGCTGGAAGTGAGAAGCACACCAAGCAGAAACAACAGTATCACCCTCAATGTCAGAGTGAAGAGAGTAGCCCTGCAGCTTGCTTCCTGCAACTGATCCAAGACACCCTATGTGCTACCGAACACACAACCAAATGTGCATGCATGCCTATTTGTGATGTCCATCCATGTACAATGAACATCTATGAACAGTGGCACCACCTGTGCAACTCTGCTTCTGCCTGGAATGGGATGATTCAGCACAGCCAGTTCAGTGTGGCTGTTTCATTGTTATGCAGTGAACTGTACCAGATTTGTTAAATTGGAATTGTTTCTGCACAGGGGTCATCAACAGGTGCATACCATCCTGACACTGTCTCTTCAAAGTATTGAAACCATTTGGGTTAGGGTTAGAGTGCAAGTCCTGGATTTGTTACAAATCATTGTCCAGTTCCCAAACTTTCCCTGTTCCATTCCAGGAGTGTTTGTCTTCCTCAGGGGATGTTTGAATTTCCAAGTGACAGCCTGTGCTAGGAACTGCCATGTTCAAGAGTCAAGATGATAAGATACCCATGCAAACACATGCACGGAGTACACCATCAGTACATGGTGCAAGAGCGTGACAAACCAAAAGGAAATGTTCCAAAACAGACACTGGCTAGTATCCTATTTGTATTTTTGGCACACACACTGGTTTCCCTTACTCGAGTTATTGTCCTTTTTGGCCCCAGCTTAATCTTCCTATTCAGCTCACAATTCCATACATAGAATTCTGCAAGAGTAGGCTTTGCGCACTCTCATCAGTGCCTTCACTGTTGCATGTGATTCACTGGGATTGCAGATCGATAAGCCCATTGGTAGATACACCACAAGCTACACAATGTTGCTGTTGAGCTGAAGGGTGTAACAGTGCAGTCACAATTTAATTACACACGTGTAGATTTACAGTACTCTGTGCCAACACAATGTGGGCCTTTGGTTACTGTCTTTTCCCAGCTCATTGAAAAACATGAGCCCTGAGTGGATTCCAAATAGAGGCTGAATGGATGCTGAATAAAGCTATAAGGACATTAGATTTTGGCTGTACACTATATCAGTTAGAAAGCTGGCATAGCATAGTGGTTTGAATCCCAGGAGACCAGGATTTGAACCTCTGCTTAGCTGCAGAAACCCACTGGGTGGCCTTGGACAAGTCTCACTCTCTCTGCCTCAGAAAAAGGCAGTAGCAAGCCTCCTCTGAAGAAACCTAGCCAGGAAAACCCTTGTGATAGGATCCCCATAAGTAATAGCTGCCCTGAAGGCAAGAAGAACATGGATATGTTTCTAAATTCTAGCCACATATCCATTAACCTTCAGTGGTCAGTGGTGGCTGATGCCCACTGGAGCTTATAGGGCAGAGAGCTGGGCCATCAGAGATGGAGCAAACTACATGTAGCAAGAATATGGAGAAACAGAATGGTTCCCAATAGGTAAGGCTGCATCTTATCCCCTATCTGTTCAACTTGTATGTAGAAAATATCATGCAAAGAGCAGGCTTGGACACCTAAGGAGGAGTAAATATAGGAGGAATGAATATCAACGATCTATGATATGCAGATGACGCCATACTACTGACAGAAAATATCACAGATCTGGAATAATCACTAAAGAAAGTCAAAGCAGAAAGTGCAAACACAGGCCTAATGTTAAACCTAAAGAAAAGAAAAATAATGGTCAGAGAAGATTTACATAAATTCAACCTAGATAATGAGGAACTTGAAATAGTTAAAGATTTCCAATATCTTGGATCCAATATTGATCAGAAAGGAGACTACAATAAAGAAATCCGATTAGGAATGGGAAGGGCAGCTATAAAAGAACTAGACAAAATCATAAAGTGTAAAGATATACAGCTGAACACTAAAGTTAGAATTGTTCAAGTGTGGTGGAGAGTGATGGAGTCTCTATCATTGGAGGTCTTTAAACAGAGGCTGGATGGCCATCTGTCAGGGATGCTTTGATTGAGAGTTCCTGCATGGCAGAAGAAAGGGGTTGGACTGGGTGACCCTTGAGGTCTCTTCCAACTTTATGGTTCTAGGAGTGTATGATTTCCTATTGCCATGTAGGGCTATGAGAGCTGGACAGTGAAGAAAGTGGATAGGAAGAAAAGTAATTCCTTTGAGATGTGGGGCTGGAGAAGAGTGCTGAGGATCCCATGGACAGCTAAAAAGACAAACAAATGGGTCCTGGAACAAATCAAGCCAGAAATCTCTCTGGAAGCCAAGATGACTAAACTGAGGCTGTTGTACTTTGACCACATCATGAGAAGGAATGACTCTTTAGAAAAGACAATGATGCTGGGTAAGATGGAGAGAAAGAGAAAGAAAGGAAGACTATATGCCAGATGGATAGACTCAATCAGAGAGATAATGAACCTGAGCCTACAGGACTTGAACAGGGCAGGAGAGAATAGTGGGGTTTGGAGACACCTCATTCACAGGGTCACCATGAGTCAAGATCAACATGAAGGGAGCTAACAACAAAAACACAGCGTTGGCCACCCAGCTCCTCTTTTGCAAAGCTGAAGAACATCCATTGGTGGCTGGTGGCTGCCATGTCAGTCCACTCCAAAATGATTGCATATATTTAAAAATATAGTCTTCACCAGCCACTATTGGCTGCATGTTTTTAAAATAATATCTTTATTGATTTATCACACACATAAAACATAATTCAACATGTAACAATTATCCACATAAAATATACTAGATCACTAGAAAAACACATCCATACACAGGAATCAATTACGCATTGACAATATGATAAAAGAGACTTCCCAAATAACAGGGGCCAGCATATGTCATTGTAGTTATCTGACTTTCTTAGTCGAGACAGAAAAAGAATTGATAATTGGTAAGATACTCATATCATTTTCCTTTAATAGTTCTCAATTTTCAAATCCTCTTTTTTAACTTAAACTATCTACTTTGTAGACCTATGTCCTATGAACAAAAATTAAAGAGTTCAACCATCGTCAAATCCAGTAATAGTCAAATCATCGCATTTTCATTGTAAATACACACAGAACTTTTCCCAAACTCTGGTAAATTTGCTATTAGCTTTCCCTTCCAGGACATACATAAATTTGTCCATTTGGGCTACATCTACTAACTTCCCTATCCATTCCGCTTCTGTCGGAGGAGTGCACAATCGCCAATGTTTATCCAGAGGATTATCCCATGTGCCAGCTGAGCCTGACAATCTCTTTCTTGGCATTTTTATCATAATGGAATAGCCCTAACAGAAGCAATTCTGCATTAAGATTAATTTTTCTCAGTAAGATCATTTGCATTTGCATTTTTATCATAAACCAGAATTTCTCTACTGTCCGTATGTTAAGGGCCGCTAGCCTTAGGTGAGATGGAGAGCAAGAAGGATGGAGGACCCTGAAGACCCCAAAACCAGCCCAAACGCCACACGCTAAAATAAGCTTTACTTGAGACTTGCCACAGAACTGGCTGGCGAGAGCTGGCACAGTTCAGTTTTTGCTCCATGGAAAAGTCAACAACCACAACTAGTATTTCTACCGGCATCGCAGAGTAGAGAGCTATTTATATCTTGCTGTGTGTTTTTTCAATTTCGTCAATTTCCAGAAATTAGAAAAACGATTAAACATTTCAAATACCCATCCAATTACTCTTCTACCCCAACCTTCTGGATGAGGAAAAACCAATTACTGGAGCACAAAAGGATTTTATTTGTTCATTGCCTCAAGAGCCCTTGCAGACTGGGAGGCAATGCAGAAATACTTTGAATCAAGAAATCAACGTCCTCTGTTTCTGCTCCTGCATTTTGCAGGGTTTACATGGGACATCTGAGCCATGTTTTTCTGGAAGCTCTGCTCCGCTCTGGACCCCACAACATACTCCAACTCCCAGAATCCCATAGCCTTGAGCCAGGGCAGTTAAAGCGGTGCCAAATTGGGTTATTCCTCCAGTGTGGACACAGCCTTTGTGAAGTATTTATTATTTATTTATTTCATTTATGTGCCGCCTTTCTCCTGGAAAGGGACTCAAGGCAGCTTACAGATAAAATCCATTAAAATTTTACGATACAATGTAAAAATGATTAAAATCATCTTGCTAAAATAATTTAAAGTTGCAGTTATGCATCCAAAAGTTTTAAAAAACACAAATAGAATACACAGCCCATATAAAAGACTTATAGTATCAGTATTAGTATTTGCAAAGGCAAACCTCCTCTGAACAACTCTTGCCAAGAAGGGTCACCTTAGGGTCTCCATGGGTGGGAAAGGACTTGAAGGCACATCACCACAACAAACATCCGACCTCAGGTGTGATAAGTTCTGGCAGTTCCAGGATTGCGCAGTCGTGTGGTGACAACCTCTGCTCCTCTTCCCTGTCTCCTCTCCCCATTGCTATTCCAGAACAGCCTGGTTTTTGTTTTCATTGGACTTTCTTATTTATGTTTTTATGTCAAACCACAACAGCATAACTCCAAAACTGTGTTAAAAAACAAACACACACACGAACATATGTATACAAATGAAAGGCACACTGGGTAGGAATGTAGGAGAGGCAGGCAGGATTAAAGACATGTGTGGAAGAGAGCACACAGGACCACTACACCCTTATTGCACTTTTGAAGGGACATGCAAACAGAAGTGGGTCCAAAAAAGTATGCTTGCATTACCATGATTGTGTGGTGAGAACGGGGGTTCATAGAATCATAGAATCATAGAACTGGAGGAGATCCCAAGGGTCATCCAATGCAAGTCACACAATCCAAGACCTCCCTGGGACAGATGGCCATCCAGACTCCAAAGGAGGAGACTCAGAGGCAGCATTTTCCACTGTCAAACAGCCCTTACTTTCAGGAAGTTCGTCCTAACGTTGAGGTGGAATCTCTTTTCCTGTAGCTTGCATCCATTGTTCCTGGTCCTGTTCTCTGGAGCAGCAGAAAACAAGCTTGCTCCCTCCTCAATATGACATCCTTTCAAATATTTAAACAAAGCTGTCATATCACCTCTTAACCTCCTTTTCTCCAGGCTAAACATCCTCAGCTCCCTAAGTCACTCCTTATAGGGCTTCATGGTTTCCAGACCTTTCACCATTTTGATCCTCCTCCTCTGGACTCACTCCAGCTTGTCCACATCCTTTTTGAATTGTGGTGCCCAGAACTGGACACAGTGTTCCAGGTGAAGCCTGACCATAGCAGAATAGAGTGGCACCATTACTTCTCTTTATCTAGATACTATACCTCTATTGATACAGCCTAGAATTGCATTGACTTTTTTAGCTGTTGCATCACACTGTTGACTCATGTTCATCTTGTGGTCTACTAGGACTCCTAGGTCCCTTTCACATGTCGGGTGATAAAGTCCTTAGCCTATGAAAGATTATGCAACCAACTTCTTTCTCTTGGTCTCAGAAGTGCTACAAGTTCCCATTGCAATATTTATTTATTTATTTGACTTCTATCCCACCTTTCTCCCAAAATGGGATTCAAGGGCAGCTTGCCAATGTAAAACAAGGATGGGCAGCTAAAAACAGAGCAGAGGGCCATTTTTCCTCCCTGAGCCCAAATGGCAGTATGCAGCAGCACATTTGAATACACCCAAAGTGACATGATATCACTTTTGGCGCTATTTTGGCCCATTTTCAATCCATTTTCCTTTCTTTCTTTCTCTTTTCTTTTCTTTTCTTTTCTTTCTTCTTTTTTCTTTCCTTTCCAGGGCCCAAATGAATATTCCGCCATAACATCTTAACTGATAACAACAACAACAACAACAACAACAACAACAACAAAATCTTGACAAATTGTAGACCTGTGACTCTAACACTGTCAGTTTTTTCCCCTCCTCTATGATTTTTAACACCTTCAGCCAATGAAGAGGCCAAGGGAGCTTTGAAAGCTTGCAACATGGATTTTGTGCATTTTGTTTGGCCCCATAAAGGTAATTGCCGTTTGTGCATTTTGCATGTTGTACTTGGTAGACTGTGGAACTGAGATAATAATGATACTAACCAAAGCCTTCAGTTTGCAGTCTTACCTTGCAATTAGACCATATATATATATATATATATATATATATATATATATATGGGAGTGGGAGACGTTATCATGGAGCCCATGATGTGCTTCAATGGTGGGATCCTATGTGAGCCTTTGCAGATTATCAATTCACACAGAGATGCATGGGTCCTTTTGCCCAGGCAC
>NC_056523.1:332418063-332432503 GCF_019175285.1 Sceloporus undulatus | reverse complement strand
ACACATACAAGTCCTGGGCAAAGGACCCATGCATCTCTGTGTGAATTGATAAGTCCTGGCAAAGGCGCACATAGGATCCCACACCAGTGAAGGCACAATCATGGGGGGGGGGCTTCCATGATAAAGTCCTCCCACTCCCATATATATATATATATATAGATATATATATATAAAGATATGGTCTAATTTCAAGGTAAGATTGCAACTGAAGGCTTTGGTTGTATCATTGTTATCCCATCTCAGTGTTCCACAGTCGACCAAGTACAGACATGCAAAAGGCACAACAGCAGTACCACCTTTATGGGCCCAAACAAAATGCCAAAAGACCATATTGGCAGCGTTCAAAGCGCCTTGGCCTCTTCATTGGCTGAAGGTGTTAAAATCATAGAGGAGGGGAAAAAACTGATACAGTGTTAGAGTCCAGGTCTACATTTTGTCAAGATTTTGTTTGGTTATTATCATTGAAGATGTTATGGCGGAATATTCATTTGGGACCTGGAAAGGAAGAGTCATAAAGTCCCAGGAAATAAAATTTAAACAGATTCTGCTGATGAAGAAGCCGGTGAAGCTTTGAATCAGGAACCATGTGATTTTGTGCATTGTGGTTGGTACGAATATAGTATTGGGTGTGTTGTTGCGGAGTTGGGGGGGGGGGTTTGTGGATGTGGTGGGGGGCAACGTGCCGGGCCACATGGCTATCCCTGGATGATCCTGCCAGGTGTTCTGACTGGAGTTTTTGGACCGTCAGTGATTCGGATACTGTACAAGAATCTAGCAATTGTTGGCTAATCGTCAGATATTGTGGCCTTTCCAAGTAGTGTCCGCTTTTTGCAAAGGTGCCGTGGTGATTTCCTCTCTATGGCAACATCATTCAGATGCTTTGGGCAGTCGCGTTTTGGAATGGGTTTCCCAGAGTACTTATTATACTTGGAACTACACAGGGTGTTGGGTTTTTCTTTCCCAGAGCGCTGAATCGCCCCATTTGTAGGTCGCGATATTTCAGTAAACCTTCTCCTCCTCTTTGTCTCCAAAGAGTCTTCTGGTCTGTTCCCTGGGAGGGACTTCCACAATCCCCTAGAACCCAAACATCTTTCCCTTCTCAGCCACAGGTATGTCTGGAATATGCCATCCAATTTGAATCGTCAAGTTCCAATAAGTTTTGTTTACTTCACTATTTTCAAAACAGCTTTTTCAGCCGTATGTTGCCCACCGGTTCTTTGCAGATTGGTAAATCTAATTTTTGCTCAGAATTCCAGTGTCCTCCTTGAAGTAGTTCATGGCGTTTCTTATAATCTAGTCTGTGCAATCTGATGAAGGAACCTATACGAAGATTGCATTTTCCTATCTTTTGTTACATGAGTTGGTGACAAAATTGTGACCCGTGGGCATAATGTAATCCGTAGGACTTCCCAGAAGCCCCTCAAAAGTCCCCCCAGCCCCCCCATCATTAAAAAAAAATTGGACTGATGTGTGGGTGCCAAACAAAACAACCTCGATCTAACGCCTCCAGCCCCTGAAACCTTTCCCAAAAGAGTGATAATCCATAAAAATATGAGTTCAATCATTGCCAGTGCAGTTTGCCAATTTCCGAAACAGGGGGAAGTAAATTGTGGGGCATCAGACTACCTTTTTACCCGGCGCAGAACCCAGATTAAACCAAGGAAGTTCATATGGCCCCGATCCTTCCACAAGCAAAAACAAGCTTTTCACACACCTGTCAGGGGCAAACGCCCCTTGCGCGGGGTCTTTTGAAAGCGGAGTAAAAGCTATATCTTTGACAAAAAAATGGGTCAGGCAAATAGAAATTGGCCCCAGTCAGGATTGGGACAAGTTCAGGGGAGGATATAGTCAAGGAGGGCAGAGGGCGGAACTGCCTCCCTTCATCGGGGAGGAGGAGGAGGAGGAGAAGGAGCCGGGGCGGCCAAGAGCAGAATCGGAGAAGTGGAGCAGGAAGAAGGAGAATGAGGGACAGAGAAAGGGCCAGAGTTCGGGGGGAGGGATGGTCAAGAGAGGGTAGAGAAAATGGAGAAGCCTCTGATCCTCGGTCACCACCCACGGCGGCGTTCTCCTCTCTTTTTAATATTTTTTTTAAAATATTTTTGACAGACTACGGCGAATGATTTTTTTTCTGCAGCGTGAGACATATATACAGAACCGTGTGTGCTTGGTGGCTACATTCCCTTTCTTTGCTTGCCTCCCGGAACGACAGCCTCACTTTGCAAGAAGGCTTTTTTGGTTAATATGGCGATGCTAAATGTGAATGTTTACAATGTTTTCTCTGTCTATTTGTGGCACATTGATACAATATGTGATGCTTTGCTACACACAACACACACACAACACACACACCTGGAGGTTTTTTAAATTTGAGACAGAATAATCAATCGTCACTCTGCTACCAGTTTTTCAAATAAAAGGAGGGGGTCCAGTGGCGGTAGGAAATTCACTTTGATGAAAGCGGAAGTGGAATGGATTGACAGCAAAGGAGCCTTCTTTTAAACCAGTGTCGCAAATGTGAACTTCAGAGGGGGAAATGACCCAATCAAGTTAAAAGGTAGTGGGCACTTGCTTCCGAGGGAATTGAGATGGGGGGACCAATCTGCCTAGTTCCATACCAGGGAAATAGGTGAGGTGGGAAGGGGCCTTGTAGTTTTTCTGTGCTGCAGCAAGTAGGTAATTGTCATTTTATTTGCTGCGGCAAAATAGGTATCAGTGGTCTCCTACCCAAAAAAACTGACACAGAAGAAAGAAACAGACATTGCTCCATATATAACTTCCCCATATGATAACCCACCAGCATCCCTATCTCGAACAGAGTCACAAGTGGTCACGAATCCAGCAGGTCACATTTCTTGAGCATGTGTGCGAAACAAGTCAAGTTACGTCCAATCCATAATGATATTGCACTGTCTAGTGAGGAGATACTTTGGGCATTGGTGCGTTAGGGCGGTGCCATCAATAAGGCCCCAGAGGGCAGGAATATGGATGAATCGGAGAGCTCAAGTGGACAAGTTGTGAACCAAGCATCACCATAGCGTGACAAGTTTTGCCAAGCAGGAGCCACTTTAACTGCCATGTTTGCATGAAACCTCAGGTTTTTGTCTTTTTCAATCCCCGTTGATATGCGTTCAGTCTCGGTTTCTCTGTCAAGCGGATATTACCACAGGGTTGCTTGTTATGGTTGACAAACTGAGAAAGAGGCAGGACGATACATTTTCTTTTCTATTCTATCTATGGCAGGCGTTTTCTATACTGGTTTCCTCTTACTGGTTTTTGATACAACGCGGTTTGTTTCCATTTTCTACCAGTATAACCTTAATCACCAGCCACCCCCTCCCAAAAAAGAAAAAGAAAAGAAAAAAAAGAGAAAGAGAAAGAAAGAAAGAAAGAAAGAAGAAGATGGATGGAAAATGGGCCAGAAATAGAACCAAAAAGTGATTGATCCACGTTGGGTGTAATGCAAATGTGCTGCTGCATACTGCCATTTGGCTCAGGGAGAAAAATGGCCCTCTGCTCTGTTTTTAGCTGCCATCCGTGTTTACATTGGCAAGCTGCACTTGAATCCCATTTTGGGAGAAAGGTGGAATAGAAGTCAAATAAATAATAAATATTGCAATGGGGAACTTGTGCACGTCGGAGACAAAGAGAAAGAAGTTGGTTCATAATCTTTCATAGGTAAGGACTTTACACCCGACATGTGAAAGGGACCTAGGAGTCCTATGTAGAACCACAAGAGTGAACATGAGTCACAGTGTGATGCAACAGCTAAAAAGTCAATGCAATTCTAGGCTTTGTATAAATAAGGTTAGTATCAGATAAAGAGAAGTCATGGTGCCACTCTTTCTCTATGGTCAGGCTTCACACCTGGAACACGGTGTCAGTTCTGGGCACCACAATTCAAAAAGATGTGGACAAGCTGGGTGAGTCCAGAGGAGGAGATCAAAAATGGTGAAAGGTCTGAAACCATGAAGCCCTAATAAGGAGTGACGTATGGAGCTGAGGATTGTTTTAGCCTGGAGAAAAGGGAGGTTTAAGAAGGGTATATGACATCTTGTTTAAATATTTGAAAGGATGTCATATTGAGGAGGGAGGCAAGCTTGTTTTCTGCTGCTCCAGAGAACAGGAACCAGAAAAAGAACAATGGATCAAGCTAACAGGAAAAGAGATTCCACCATCAACGTTAGGACAGAACTTCCGTAAGTAGGGCGTGTGACAGGGAAAATCTGCTCTGAGTCTCCTCCTCCTTTGGAGTCGGGATGGCCTCTGTCCCCAGGGAGGTCTGGATTGTTGCTTTGCCATTGGATGAACCCTTGGATCTCCTCCAGTTTCGATGAGTCCTAGGATTCTTAACCCACCCCCGTTCTCAACACACAATCATGGTAATGCAAGAATACTTTTTTTGGACACACTTCTGTTGCATGTCCCTGTCAAAATGGCATAAGGGTGTAGTGGTCCTGTGTGCTCTCTTCGCACACATGTCTTTAATCCGGCCTGCCTCTCCGACATTCCAACCCGTGTAGCCTTTCATTTGTAACATATGTTCGTGTGTGTGGGGTTTTTTAACACGTTTTGGAGTTAGGCTGTTGTGGTTTGACATAAAACAATAAATAAGAAAGTCCAATGAAACAAAAACGCAGGCTGTTCTGAATAGCAATGGGGTAGAGGAGACAGGAAAGGCGCCGGGTTTGTCACCACACGACGCGCATCCGGAACTGCCAGAACTTAGCACAACCTGAGTCGTATGTTGATTTTTTGTGATGTGGCCCTTCAAGTCCTTTCCCCCCCATGGACCCTAAGGTGCCCGTCTTGGCATAGTGGTTTCAGAGGAGGTTTGCCTTGCAAATCTAATACTGATACTAATAAGCTTTTATAATGGCTGTGTATTCTATTTGTGTTTTTTTAAAACTTTTGGATGCATACTGCAACTTTAAAAATTATTTTAGGAAGATGTTTTAAATCAGTGTGTACATGGTATCGGAAAATTTTTAAGGATGTTTATCTGTAAGCTGCCTTGAGTCCCGTTCCAGGAGAAAGGCGGCACATAAATGAAATAAATAAATAATAATATTCACAAATCTGTTCACACTGGAGGAATAACACAAATTTGGCACCGCTTTTAACGGCCCTGGCTCAAGGCTAGGGATTCTGGGAGTTGGAGTAAATGTTTGGGGTCCGAGCGAGGCAGAGCTTCCAGAAAAAACATGGCTCAGATGTCCCATGTAAACCCTGCAAAATGCAGGAGCAGAAACAGAGGACTTGATATTTCTGATTCAAGTATTTCTGCATTGCCCAGCCCAGTCTGCAGGGCTCCTTGAGGCAAGGGAACAAGTAAAATCCTTTTGTGCTCCATAATTGGTTTTTTCCTCATCCAGAAGGGTGTGGGGGTAGGAAGAGTAATTGGAATGGGTATTTGAAGTTTAATCGTGTTTCTAATTTCTTTTCTGGATTGAACGAAATTGAAAAAACACACAGCAAGATATAAAGAGCTTCTCTACTCTGCGATATGTGCCGGTAAATACTAGTTGTGGTTGTGGACTTTTCTTGAGCAAAAACGGACTGTGCCAGCTCCCTCGCCAAGCCAGTGCTGTGGCAAGTCTCAGTAAAGCGTTATTTAGCGTGTGGCGTTTGGGGCTGGTTTTGGGGTCTTCACAGGGTCCTCCAATCCTTCTTGGACGCTCCATCCACCTAAGGCTAGCGGCCCTTACAGACGGACAGTAGAGAAATTCGGGTTAATGATAAAATTCAAATGCAAATGATCTTACTACTGAGAAAAATTAATCTAATGCAGAATTGCTGCTGTTAGGGCGATTCCATTATGAAATAAAAATGCCAAAAAGAGATGGTCGCTCAGCTGGCACATGGGATAAGCCTCGGAATAAACATTGGCGATTTGCACTCCTCCTACGAACGCATGGAAAGGGGAAGTGAGTAGATGTAGCCCAAATGGACAAATTTATGTATGTCCTGGAAGGGAAGCTAAATAGCCAATTATTACAAGAGTTTGGGAAAGGTTCTGGTGTGTATTTTACATGAAAATGCGATGATTGACTATTAATGGATTGACATGGTTGAACTCCTTTAATTTTTTTTCATAGGACCATAGGTCTACAAAGTAAAATAGTTTAAGTTAAAAAGAATTTGAAATTGAGAAGATATTAAAGGAAAATATATGAGTATCTTTCGCATTAATCAATTCTTTTTCTCTCGCGACTAATAAAGTCATAACGACAATGACATATGCCTGGCCCCTGTTAGTTGGGAAGTCCTATTATCAATTGTGTCATGCGTAATTGAATTCCTGGGTATGGATGTGTTTTTTCTAGTGATCTAGTAGATTTTAGTGGAATAATGGTTACAATGTGAATTATGTTTTGCTGTGTGGATAAATCAATAAAGATATTATTTTAAAAACATGCAGGCCAATAGTGGCTGGTGAAGACTATAGTTTTAAATATATGCAATAATTTTGGAGTGGACTGAATGGCACCACAGCCACCAATGGATGTTCTTCAATCAGCTGCTTTGTCAAAAGAGGAGCTGGTTGGCCAACCGTGTTTTTGTTGTTAGCTCCCTTCATGTTGAATCTTGACTCATTGTGACCCTGTGAATGAGTGTCTCCAACCCCCTATCTCTCCGACCTCTCCTGCCCGTTCAAGTCGCTGTAGCTCAGGTCATTATCTCTCTGAGTGAGTCTATCCATCTTGCATATGTCTTTTTCCTTTCTTTCTCTTCCTCTCCATCTTACCCAGCATCAATTTCTTTTCTAAAGAGTCATTCCTTTCTCATGATGTGGTCAAAGTACAACAGCCCTCAGTTAGTCACTTGGCTTCCAGAGAGATTTCTGGCTGGATGGTTGTTTCCAGGACCCATTTTGTTTGTCTTTTTAGCTGTCCGGGGATCCTCAGCACTCTTCTCAGCCCCCCCACATCTTCAAGGGATTACTTTTCTTCCTATCCACGTTCTTTCACTGTCAGCTCTCATAGCCCTACAGGGCAATAAGGAATCATACACTTCCTAGAACCATAAAGTTGGAAGAGACATCATGGTCACGCCAGTCCAACCCCTTTCTTCTGCCATGCAGGACTCTCAATCAAAGCATCCCTGACAGATGGCCATCCGCCTCTGTTTAAAGACCTCCAATGAGAGAGACGCAGCACTCTCCATCACACTTGAACATTCTACGTTAGTGTTCAGCTGTATATCTTTAACACTTTATGATTTTTGTCTAGTTCTTTTATAGCTGCCTTCCCATTCCTAATCGGTTTTTCTTATTGTAGTCTCCTTTTCTGATCAATTTGGATCTCAAGATATTGGAAATCTTTAACTATGTCAATTCCTCACTCATTATCTTAGGTTGAATTATGTAAATCTTCTCTGACCGCAGTATTTTCTTTTCTTTAGGTTTAAAATTAGGGCCTGTGTTTGCACTTGTCTTCTGCTTTGACTTTTCTTTTAGTGATTATTCCAGATCTGTGATATTGTCGGTCAGTAGTAGGCGTCATCTGCATATCATATATCGTTGATATTCATGCCCCTAGATTTACTATTACTCCTCCTTAGGTGTCCAAGCCTGCTCTTTGCATGATAATTTGCACATACAGTTGAACAGATAGGGGATAAATGCAGCCGTACCTATTGGGAAACATTCTGTGTTCCCATATTCTTGCTACTGTAGTTTGCTCCATCTCTGATGGCCCGCTCTCTGCCCGATAAGCGCCGTGGGCTCAGCCAACCACTGACCACTGAAGGTTTAATGGATTATGTGGCTAAATTTAGAAACATATCATGTTCTGTCCTTTGCATTCAGGGCAGCTATTACTTATGGGGATCCTAGTCACAGGGGTGTCCTGGCTGAGGTTTTTCAGAGAGGCTGGCTAATAAACTGCTTTTTTCTAGGCAGAGAGAGTGAGACTTGTCCAAGGCCCCCAGTTGGGTTTCTGCAGCTAGCAGAGGTTCAATCCTGGTCTCCTGATTCAAACCACTGGGCGATGCCAGCTTTCTATCTCACTGAGTGTAGTGTACAGCCAAAAACTAATGTCCTTATAGCGTTATTCAGCATCCATTCCAGCCTCGATTTGAAATCCACTCAGGGCTCATGTTTTTCAATGAGCTGGGAAAAAGACAGTAACCAAAGCCCACATTGTGTTGGCACAGAGTAAATGTAAAATCTACACGTGTGTATTAAATGTGACTGCAACTGTTACAACAAACCTTCAGCTTCAACAGCAACATTGGGTAGCTTTGTGGGGTATCTACCAATGGGCTTTATCGATCTGCAATCCCAGTGATCACATGCAACAGTGAAGGCACTGTGAGAGTGCGCAAAGCCTACTCTTGCAGAAATTCTAATGTTGGAATTTGAAGCTGAAGAATGAAAATTAATGCGGGGGCCAAAAAGGACAATAACCGAGTAAGGGAAACCAGTGTGTGTGCCAAAAATACAAATAGGATACTGCCATGTCCCTGGTTTTGGACAGTTCCTTTTGGTTTGTCTCACGCTCTTGCACCATTACTGAATGGTGTACTCCGTGCATGTGTTTGCAGGGGTATCTTAGCGTCGTGACTCGTTGAACATTGGCAGTTCCTAGCACAGCTGTCACTTGGAAATTCAACATCCCCTGAGGAATACAAACAATCCTGGAAATGGGAACAGGGAAAGGTTTGGGAATCTGACCAATGGATTTGGAACAAATCCAGGACTTGCACTCTAACCCTAACCCAAATGGTTTTCAATACTTTTGAAGAGACAGTGTCCAGGAATGGTATGCCCTGTTTGAATGACCCTGCTGCAGAAAAAGTCCAATTTAAACAAATCTGGTACAGTTCACTGGGCACTGCATAACAATGAACAGCCACACGGAACTGGCTTGCTGAATCATCCCATTCCAGGCAGAAGCAGAGTTTGCAACAGGTGGTGCCACTTTCATAGATTTCATTGTACATGGATGGACATAACAAATAGGATGCATGCAAACATTTGGTTGTGTTGTTCGGTAGCACATAGGGTGTCTTGGATCAGTTGCAGGAACAAGCGGCAGGGCTACTCTCTTCATCTGACATTGAGGGTGATCTGTTTTGTGTCTGCTTGGGGGGCTCGCACTTCCAGCTGCCTCAGCTAGCCAGCTTATGACAAAGGGACGAGGTGGTCATCTGGCCTCAGGACCTGGATGGGGGGGTGGTGGTTCCTGCAAAAGACTGGCACCTCAACATGGTTTGGGGGGGGGGAGTTCACAGCAAGTTGGGGCAAACAAGGAGGCAGCACTACATCCAGCCCTGCGTATCCATGGATGTTTTATGACGATGCAAGTATCCACAGCTGGCAAATATTTTTAAAATATTTGTGCATGGTTTGTGCTGCACATTGTGAGAACTGCATATCATGTTGGCAGAATGAACATCCTCACTGCATGTAGATTGCGCATGACATGAATGCATGTTGGGGGATGGAGGGATATTGTGCATGTACAAGTAGATGCATATTCAATTCAATAACTTTGGCAATCACTTATGAGGCCGCAGTGCACAACGGCTGTGCACAACCCTTTGAGCAATGGTTTGCTTACTTGGATGAAGAATTTCAGGTCGAGATGTCTATGCTCTCCTCCCACACAAGAATGGGAAATCTGTGTGTGTGTGTGTGTCTGTGTCGGTGGTGTATGCCTGAATCTTCCAGAGAAGTCGAATTACTGATGGTTTTAGGTGGGTTGGCGAGTTTATTTAACACTGCACCAGTCACAATACATGGTAGAAGGAAGAAATGGCATCCCATTTTAACAGTCGTGGTTTATGACTCTTATTTAGAGAATGAAACCACAGGGCAGAACAGCAAGCTGTTTCCAATTTTAAAACTGTGTGATATTTGGCCATCGGATCATTGTGGGAATGGAGTAACTGTTATCCTGCATGAGATGGCACCTAGAAGGAGAATCACAGAGTTGGGAGGACGCAAGGGCACCTAGATCAATCCTCTGCCGTAAGGTTCTGGGACACTCACTTTGGCCAACGGGGACTCTGGCCTCTATGCAATATCTCTACCAGACTATGCAGATAACTATTCCAGTTTTGGTTGATGTGCTTAAATTACTTGATATCCTTCAATGTTCCATGGTACAATCCCAGGTTTACAGGTTGCTTATAAAAAACAAAAAGAGGGTAATGATACATCCACATGATGGGTTCATAAGTTTTTCATACCACACACCATTTATCAAATCCTGCTCTCCAGGCCTTAAGTGTGAACATCTATGGCTTCGTTATGGGCTCTTTTCAATCATAAACACTGGTGGATTAGTACCACAGTGTAACTATACATATCGCATAGCTGGATGTTAGCTGGCAAATATCAAGACTGCTATCTTCCAAGGGATAGAAGGGAAGGCGGTAGCTTAGTGGTTAACACACCATTCTGAGGATCAGAAAAGGTGGCATTTTGAGGTCCAAGTACGCATGATGGAGGTGAGTTCCGGTCACTAGTTCCTCAGCTTCACCAACCTAGCAGTTTGAAAAGCGGCAATGCAAAGTAGATAGACAAGGTTACCACTTAAGTGGGAAGATAACAGGCCATTCTGGCCAAAATGAACAGCAGAGGCGTTCCCTTGGACAACACGGGCTCGTGCTTTAGAAATGGAGATGGCCCTGGCCGGTTCCTACAGTTTTGGTTAGACTAGACATTCATGCAAGGGACTACCTTCACCTTTAACCTTTATATCCCTTCCAAACGTGTGCCGATGTTTTTGTACTCTTCTGTGACTCATGCTGAGGCAAAGCTATACCAAGCAACATGAGAGTGAGTGAGTTGTTTTACTCCTGCTGCTCTGGAAAATAGATGCCTTGGAAGAATGGTGGACTTCTCCTTCGTTGGAGGTCTTTAAAGCAGAAGGTTGGATGGGCCTCTCTCGGGTGGGCTTTATTGTGTATTCTTGCATGGCAGTTTTGGCTGGCTATTGGCCATAATAAATGAATTTAATTGAAATTGGCCATGGGCAGAAGGGTGGCTGATGACCTTTGCAGTCCCTTCCAAGCCCTGGTTCGATGAGTTCTATGAGAGTAGGACACAAACCAGTAGCACCATCAAAAATGGTGTAACTACTATACATGGCTGCAAGCCTGGATAAGAGTAAAAGAATTGACCTCAATTGCTGAATGGAGGTCAAGGCATAAGTAAACACCAATAGATCCTTCTCCTCTCACAGGATTTCCCGCCATTGCCTTGGCACACTGTGGAAAAAAGAATGTGCTTTCGGGTATCAGAAAACAGCCCATTCCCCATTGCACAGGAGGGCAAGCAAACTGGTGACGGTCTGGAAACCTCCAGGTCTTCTGAGGAAGAGACTATGGATCTTAGCACACACTCTTTTGTCCTCCGTTCCTGGCAAGGGCAGGGAATGCATGTGTCCAAGTGAAGAACAGAGTTTATCACATGGGTAAACCAATCATCAAGTTCCCCATGCCATTGCCGATCCGAACCGGTCCCTGAGCCATGCTTGAGATGTGAGAATTTTGCCTCAGCTGGAAATCTTTCCTGCTCACCGAATCTTTCGCATCAAGCAAACTTCACATGCCTGGCCTGGCTTGGGGATGGCGTAGTGCAGTTTTGTGGCATGAGGATGCCTTGAGGACCGTTTTGCATGCACGCGAAGAACTCATTTTTCCTGGCCAAGCATTCCTGGCCGTGCCAGAATGGAGGCAAAAGTGTGTGCGATAAGGTCCCTATGGAAGGTTAAGTAGTGAGATGATAGCCGGTTTAAATATTTGAAAGTAGATTTTATATTGAGGAATATTTGTCTGCAAAGAGCAAATACACAGCCTATTGTTGACAGTATATGGCTGTGATCTTATATTTGAAGGGATTTATAAGTGAAGGGATGTCGTACTGTCCACGGAGGAGGAGCAGCTTTTTTTCTGCTGGCTCCAGAGCAGCGGATGTAGCTGGGGGGGGGATCTGGGGGTCCGGACCCCCCCTCATCAGAAAAATGAATGGTGTGTGCTGCTGCGCCGCCGCACTCAGGCCCCATTAGAATGGTGCACTTAGTCTGGACGCCCCCCCCTTCCCAATCTAGCTACGTCCCGGTCCAGAGAAATAGGAACCTGGAGGCAGTGATGCAAGCGACATGTAAGATATTCAAACCTCAGTGTGAGGTGGAAACTTCCCTACAGTAAAAGAAATGTTCGTCAGTGGAACACAATTGCCTTGGATTCTTTAAACAGAGGCTGGATGGGTATCTGTCAGGGATGCTTTGATTGAGAGTTCTTGCATAGCAGGGAGTTAAGACTGATGGCCCTTGGGGTCTCTTCCAAACTCTATGTCTAAAGACTCTTGGGGGCCCTCTTCTAACGCTAGGATTCTATGATTCCTAAGGTAGGGGGCAGAAAGGAGGAGTACTGGGCATGCCATGTGGTATGCAGAAGTTTGGAATAAACAACCACTGTGGAACTACATGAATACTGATGTATACTGCACTGCAGAGCGATACTGCATGATATAGAAAAAATAGATCCTAGAGCTGGAAGAGAAACCCAGCGATTCAACATACTGCTGTGCGAAGGACACATGTTTTCAAAAGCCTCTCCCATCCCACAAGGCTGTCCAGCCTCTGTTTTAAAAGCCTCTGAGAAGGGAGCGCCACCACTCTCAGGGACTTGTGTTCCATGTCGAACATCTCTTATTACTGTCAAGAGAGGTTTCTTTCTTATGTTGAGGTGATCGCTCTTTCCCGTAGTTTGAATCCATTGGCTCCAAGTCCTATTCTCGGAAGTATAGAAAACAAGCTGCCTCCATCCCCAATAGGACATCCTTCAATTATAAATTCTTCAATATAAGATCACAGCCATATACTATAACAATAGGCTGCATATGCCCTATCTGCAGACAGCATGTAATAGGGCTGGACAGTCACTTTGGGGAGCTGTAGCTTCGTTGACTGACGCAAACGCCAGAGAGGACTCACTAAAGGGTTTGCTCTTCACTGAGACAACTGACAAGTAGGTACTTCAGTTCTGTTCTGGGACTAGTGGGTTGTGTAAACTTTTTAAAATGACTGTATCCGCACTGCAGAATTAAGGCAATTTCACACTGTGTTTTAACTACCATGGCTCTATCTTATGCTTAGTATAACTTTGCCCAGAAGGAAGCACAGAAGTGCAAGAACAAACCGTTGGTGCAAGTTTGGAAGGAATAGAAGTCCTGAAGATTTGCCAGCCCACGGAGCGCATAGTTCCACAAGCATTTCTGATTCTGAAATAATAATAATTTATTTATATTCCGCTTGTTCACTGTACACTTGGGTTGGCATCCTGTTGGTGCTTTACTCATGTGCAAGGTCCCCTGCAGAAACAGTTGGCCATTTTTGTCTGATGCATAACAATTGCACTCAGCAGAGGGGTATGGAGACAGTTGTGTCAGGCCTCTGGGAACAGCTTATGGAGAAAAGGATTTAGAAGCTGCACTGCAGTGTTCTTCTGAGGTGCTCCTCCTCAGCCTAGCAGCCTTTCCTGGCTTTTCATTCAACTGATACTTTAATTCTGTTTTAAGAATTTCGCTTTTTTACTGAGGAGTCCTTCTCTGAACCGGTTCAGGATCCCTTACTGGGAATTCCGGAATACTGCAAAATAAAAAATTCTCCACCTGAGTGGCTGAGACAGTGAGACTTTTGCTTTCTGATGGTTCGGTGTACAAAATGTTTCTTTATGTATATGCAAATATGCCAAAACCTGGGGGAGAGGGACGGAAATCTGAACCCCAAGACATTTGTGGTCCCAAGTTGAGGGAGACTCAAGCCTGGATCTGCTTTAGTTTTCCCCAAGCTGCCTTGAGACCCAAGGCTAGAGGAAAGGTGGGATGTAAATCAATAATTCAAATCAAGTTCAGCTGAACTGAATTGAAGTAAACAAGGGGTTTTAGGCAGAGGTTGGGGGGGGTTCTTTGATAGTGGATTCCCTGCATTGACATAAACGAGTTGAACTAGATGGTCCCTTGGAGTCCCTTTTAAGAGGTCTATGGAAATAATAACTAAAATCCTAAAGGCTTCTTACATTTTAACTACATTTTGTTTGCTTTATTGTACAAGCCGCCTAAGCCCTGAATTTTTGGAAGGAAAGGCAGGGCATATAAATTGTGTTTAGGAGGAATTCCAAGCAGACTTTTACTCCGTCTCACTGAGTTCAGGATCCAAGGCCCAGCTTGCTGAGAAGGCCATGGGGCTGAGTGGGGGCTGACCTGCCTTGATCCCATGGTGGAGAAAGGCAGGCTATAAATCCTGGAAATCAATCAATCAATCAATTGATGTCCTGTTTAAATATTTGAAGGGATGTCATATTGAGGAGGGAGCAAGCTTGTTTTCTGCTGCTCCAGAGACTAGGAGCAATGGATGCAAGCTCCAGGAAAAGAGATTCCAGCTCAACATTAGGAGGAACTTCCTGACAGTAAGGGCTGTTCGACAGT
>NC_056523.1:332298066-332413063 GCF_019175285.1 Sceloporus undulatus | reverse complement strand
CACCTAGCTGGTGTCTGTGGTTGTGATTGCATGCCTTCAAGTCATTTCCAACTTACAGCAACCCTAAAGTGAACCTATCCTGGAGTTGTCATGGCAAGATTTGTTCCGAGGGGGTTTGCCATGGCCTTCCCTGGAGGCTGAGAGAGTGTGACTTGCCCAAGGCCAAGGTTTAACCTGGGCAAGCTGGGATTCGAACCCTGGTCTCCCAGTGTCCCAGCCCAACACTCAAACCACTAGGCCACACTGGCTCCACATCCACAGTGATGTGGAGCAGCCTACTTCTCATTGCGCATGGCACATGCCTTCCCTCTGGCTGTCCTTCCTCCCCCTTCCAAAACATAAACAGTAGTAAATCTCTCCTTGGCACATCCATGCCAGCCGGCTGTGACTTCACACACACACACAGCACACAGAGGCCATGCATGCACAACTTCCTGAGCAGACAAATCTTTCTCTGTGTGCAGGTCCTGGTCAGCAGCACCCGCTTTCAGGCCAGACCCGCCTTGAAGGGGCGTCGTTTGGGAGGCTCTGCTGTGTGCTTTGGCAGGCGTCCCAATGCCCCTTCTTTAAGCATCGGCCGCGGAGGATTTGGAAGGATCTGGGACGACGCAGCGAGGCCTCCGGTGTGGAAGAAAGCTAAGGAGGTAAAAGGAAGAAAGGGGACTTTTGCATGATGCTTTTGGGTTGGTCCCAGAACGGTCTCCTTGTTTTTTGATATCTAAAGGGCTGCCATTCCATGGAAAGTGAAGCCAGCTTGTTTCCTGGTGTTTTGGAAGGTTGGAGCCAAGGCAATAGGTTCCAAATGATGAAACAATACATTCTGATGAAACATCTGGAAGGTCCTCTTGGTGGTAAGAGCTTTCTGATGGTGGAATTGCCATCCTGGGAAGGTGGTGGACTCTCCTTCATTGAAGCTTTGTACACAGGGGTTGAATGGCCACTTTCCTGGTTGGTTCAATGTGGATCCTTGCCTTGGCATTGGGTTGGTCTAGATGGCCCCTTGGGCTTCTTCCAACTCTAGAAGACTATGGCTCAGATCCTACATTGGGTTGCACAACATGAAATATGCACCTGCAGTTTTTATATTACAGTGGGTCCTGGGCATCCGTTCCGGTTTTGTTTCCAAGACCCTCCATGGACAACAAAATCAATGTGGATGCTTATCCCATTAAATACAATGGCATAGTAAAATGGTGTCTCCTATATAAAATGGCAAGGTCAAGGTTGACTTTTTGGAATTTATGATGGTTTTAAAGTATTTTCAAACCGTGGATGCTTGATAAAAAAAAGTCTGTGGATAGGGAGGGCTGACTGTACTTTGCTCTATGGCCAACAAAGGTGATTTCCCCCAAAAGTGATTTGTGTAATGCATTTGTAGTACATCTGAGTGCTGATGGCCATACGAAAAACCAGAAGTGTGCTTGGCGCAGATTGTGGAAGTTGTGTTGGTGCAAGACGGAGCTTGCATTCTTGTAGATTTTGACAGATCTTGCTGTGCCATAGTAATAGACCAGGCAGCTACCTGAGACCCAGATTGGAAAGGCTTGGGCAGACAAAAGACTTGAGTCGAGAACTGGAGCTGGCCCCAAAAGATACATCTCAGTGGCAGCCTCTGCACTGCAGAAATAATCCAGTTTGGCACCACTTTAAATGCCATTGGTCCATCCTATGGAATCTTGGGATTAGTAGTTCGTTGTGGCTCCAGAGTGCTCTGACAAGAAAGACTAAAAGTATCACAGAACTTCAGTTCCCAGAATTCCTTGGCATGGAGCCATAGCAGTTAAAGTGATATAAAACTGGATTGTTTCTGCAGTGCAGTTGCAGCCAGCATGAGCTTTGTGGAGAGACAGGCCGCATCATTCACACAAGCCACAAACTGCTGTTTGGAATTGTATTTGTTGCCTTTCTGCTTCAATAGCTTTGGTAGAGCAAAGGGGGTTGGAGGCAAAACCCCCAGATCTCAGAGTATGGGCCACCTCTGGTCCTCAGGGCATGAAGAAGGAATCTCAGGGTGAGAGCAGTGTCTTGAAAAGTGTATGCATTTCTCATTTGTTAGACTTGGTGTTTGTCTTTGTAGGTGGGAAGAGAGGGTCTCCTTGCACACAGTCTTAGTGTCCAGTTTCCAAATGTGTGCAAGGTTCTTGTCTCCTTGTTTTACATCACAGAGTCAAGCTGAGCTTCTGGCTCCTCTTTGGTATTGATACTTATATCAACATTTTTGTATTGTTTTTAATTTGTATTCTTTTAGATATGTTGCTAGCCACCTTAGATGATGATGATGATGATGATGATGATGATGATGATGACGACAACGACTTATTCCTCCATGGCCCTAGCCAATTCTAACTAGAGCAGGGAAGGGGAAAAGAAAATAATCATGCCACCTCTTTTTTCTGGGGTTGTGAGGTTTTGGGGTGAATCCTATGAAACACCAGGGGTGATAAAGCAGGCCTCTGAAGTTGCATTGGATGTACTCCAAAACTTCACACCCTTAGAATTTTTTTCTTTTAAGAAAATCATTTTGGAGGGCCAAACATTGATACAAAAATGCACAAGCTACCACAAAAACGTGGCACGTGGGCTCTGCTTTGCTCCTTCCTACCCTCAGATGTTGGGGGAAACTGATGAAAACCTGCACCAAAAATTCATTTTTTGCTTTATAGGGCAAGGCCTTCTTTTCTCCAATGAACACACTGCGGAGGGAAAGGGTTTTCACCGTTATTCATGTCCCAGATGAAAAATGAGTTTCTCAATAGTTGAAAAATTCAGTTGACAAGAATAATAGAGGGAAGAATTTTAATCCAAAGTTCATTTTTTGCAACAAAATCATTTTTTGCACCAAAAAAGATTTTGTGCACAAAAATAGTGCTTCCAAAAATACACTTTTTGTGCAAACAAGTAGGTTTTGTGCAACCCCCCCTTTTTTTACTCCAAGCCACCCCCATGTATTTCTGCATAGAATAATTTCCCAAATGATGTCAAGGTGTAAGAAGTCCAGGGAATAACCGTACAACATTATTGCCTTTGTGTTATTTTTCAATTATTGGGAAACCTGTTTTTCAGCTGGAACATGAACAACAATGAAACCCTTCCCCATAATCCGTGTGTTCCTTGCTGGGGAGGAGAAAAGCCCTAGAAAGCCCCATTTCCTTGCCTGCCCCTTCCCTGGGGAAGCTAATCGTCTTAGTTGTTATTTGTTATTACTGTATTTATTCTCACCAGCAAGAATAAATCATTGATGCCGTTTTCTTCCTGCTTCGAGAGACTCCCTGAAACTGGTGCATTTTTCTCAGGCCAGGCCTTGCTCTGTACAAAGTGAACCAAAACAAAATACCAATTTTGATTTTTAATCTTTATCTTCTGCAGAGAAAAAATGTTGGCCTAATTCCTGCTCTTTCTTTCTTTCTTTCTTTCTTTCTCTCTTTGAAATCAGTTCCTATTCCACCTTTCTCCCAGCATGGGATCCCAAGGCAGATTTAAAATGTTTAACGGTTTCAAAGGCTATTAAACAAGCAGTCTTGCTAGTATATTAATTTAAAAGACATTTAAATCAGAGGATTAAAAAAAAGAGCACAGGAAATAAGAAGAACAAATTAGTTTTGACTGGAGAGGAGCTTTTGAAACAATGGGTTTGACTTCTGTGTTGCCTCACCATTGAACAATTGACTGAATGGGTCTACTCTCCTTGGGACTAATCTTCAGGATTCTAGCCAGGATTTTCTGTACAGGAATCTTGGCGGTTTTACATGCAAGAAAATTGGATTTTCTGCATCAGGATCAGGTTTCCGGTGCAGAGAATCCTCATTCTTGTGCTAAACCAAATCCTCTGCCCAGAAAAGCCATGCTTTTTTGGGTGACACAAAATGGCTGATGCTGAAAATTCCATTGCCGTGTTTAGATATTCTTTGCCAGAGTTTTGGGAAACTGCAGTTTCATCAAGCATTCAAATTCAGTCCCTTCCCTTTCTAGAACCACCCCCTAAACTTTCTATAGGGAAATACAGTTGGCCCTCCATATTTGTGGATTTAATTTTTGCGGATTTGATTATTCACAGATTTCATTAATATGATTTCTCTCAGAGTCTTCCAGCATGACTCTATGGTCAACCACCACTAGAAGAAGAACCTACAGATTCCTAGAGAGGACACTTCTCTAGGCATCTGTAGGTCCTCCAGCTCAGTTCTGTGCTCAGTGTCTTAGTCATGCTCAGAATGGAGGACATTTTGAAATTCCTCCTGGACAGACTGTTGAAATGCTGGACATGTCCTGGAAAAGGAGGACACCTGGACACCCTAAGTACAATTCTGGGGTCCAGTCTCCACTTGGCCATGGAAACCGACTGGGTGACCTTGGGCAAGTCACACTCTCTCAGTCTCAAGGGAAGGGAATGACAAACCTCCTCTGAATAAATCTTTCCAGGAAAAACCCATGCTTGTGTTGCCTTAAGGTTGCCATAAGACAAAACCACTGGAAAGCACATAATAACAAGATTTTGATTGAACATTAGAAGGAACTTCTTGACAGTTTGTGAGGTTGGGCAATAGAACCAATAGCCTAGAGAGGCCTTTCTCTGTTGTTGCTGCTGCTGCTGCTGTTGTTGTTGTGTACCTTCAAGTCACTTCCCACTTACCTATCATGGGGTTTTCTTGGCAAGTTTCTTCAGAGTGGGGCTGTCATGGCCATCTCCTGAGACTGAGAGAGTGTTACTCATCCAAAGTCACCCAGTGAGTTTCATGGCTAAGATGGAAATCGAACCTTGGTCTCCTGAGTCATAATCCAATGCTCAGACCACTATGCCATACTGGTTGCCCTGGATGTCTTCAAAAAGAGGCTGGACAGCTACCTGCTGGGTGTGCTTAGCTGAAGATATCTTACATTGAACACTGGGTTGGACCTGATGGCTTTAACGGGACCCCTTCCAATCCTATAATTCTAGGATTCTGTTCCTCTGGTTTGCTTCTACTCTCAGGGGACTTGGTCCTAGACATTTCTTGCCCTCCCCAGGCGAAACATCAGGAATAAACTCTTCTAGAACATGGCCACATAGCCCCAAAAGCCCACCAAAAACTATAAAAACACTATTCTTTTTACGTAAGAGAACACTTCTCTAGGAATCTCCAAGTCCTCCAGTGCAACTCTATGGTCAACATCTGCCAGACGTTGATCGTAGAATCATGCTGGAGGACCTACAAATGGCTAGAGAAGTGTTTTCTCTAGGAACTTTTAGGTTCTCTAGCACAAGTATGGTCAACTTCCAGTATAATTGTGCAAGAGGACAAATTAGAGATTCCTAGAGAGATCATATTAATCAAAACATCAAATAATCAAATCTGCAAAAGTCAAAGCCGCAAATATGGAGGGCCAACATCTAGGCCAGGGGTTCCCAACGTACGCTCCGAGGAGCCCTTCTCAGGTGCTCCATGGCGCTCCAAGAAAGAAATAAAAACTGAATGAAATTAAAGAATAAGAATATACAGTCGCACCTCCTAACTGACCTCGAAAATCCATGGAGGGGTGACCTTCACTATTTTCGATGGGCTGTGCACCTGGCACACATGCCCAACACATACACGTATGGGAGTGTACCCCATTCAAGCCTATGGGGCTTGAATATGCACAAGCCCCCATGTTCGCAAGGGGTCCAAAACAGATTCCCCACAAAAACAGAGGGCCAACTATATTCTTATATATACCGTATTCCTATATCACCATTAACTTGTAAGACATAGAGTAGGTCTCTTAGGGGTGCCACCATAGAAATAAGGGCTCAGTGAGTCAAAAAGGTTCAGAGCCAGGCTGTGCATATGATAGTGTAATTTAAAGGCATAGTTGTTTATGTCACAACCATTGCCATTACATTCAGTGATATACGGGGATTGTGATTTATGAGCAATTTTAGTATAAATCATTGCTAAGGATGTAATGTTGTGGCATGGGTGGAGGTCAGTGGGGGAGTTACCCTATCAGGTGATGCCAATTCTAGTCATGCCACTGGACTCAGGGGTACAGCAGCTGTTGGACTGGGATTGCCCTGGGCCCTCAGGATGATGGGACCTCCTGCTTTGTACCCAGTCCTTGCCACTGAGGCCAGATCTATCTCTCCACTCCATTTCCAAAATCTCTTCCCTGCACCTGGTGCAATTGCGCTCTTCCTCCTGCATTGCCCATTTGCTCTTTTCAGCCTTGCTGGGGTTTGCTCAGCTCGCTTCCTTCTCTTGTGTGCTTTCTAGGGCACCAGACCCAGAGTCTGGAATGCCGCTCTAACTTCCCAAGAGGCTTTGCAGCTGTCTGAGTATCTTGGCACCATGCCTCTGTCTGTTACGGAGACATCTCTGTCCTTTTTCCTAGCACATTGGGGTGTGTGTGTGTGTGTGTGTGTGTGATAGTTACTGGTGGCAAAGAAAGGAAGGAAGAAGGGATTATTCTGAACTGGGTCTTGGCTGCTGCAATTTCCAGGGAAAGAGAACGATTTGACAAGGGGAGACCAGAGAGAGTGCTGCCATTACAAGAGAGGAGGAAGGAAGCCAGTCTTGGCAAAAGGATGTAGAAGCTGGCTGGGCAAGAAATGGAGAAAGGGCTGTCAAGGGAGTCTTTGAATGGAAGCCAGTGCTCAGAAGAAGGAGGCTGATCTCTCTCTTTCTTGCCCTCTGGTTCCTTCTCAAGATACCTTTGTGGTGTCTCAGTGATTCCCATGCATGGGAAAGTCCAGCATTGAGACAGAGGCAGAGGCCAGATTAACGATGCAATTGTGCAGCTGCACTATGTCTCTCACTGCCTATCAAAGGGAGCCCAAGACCGAAGGCAAATGGGTGCCGTTAGCTTCCTTTTCTTTTCTGTTTCCCCTGTATTTCTAATATCAACATCATTGTACCTGTTACTTGAGAGCTTTGTCCCCACAAAGTTACTGGTTGGAGGCTTTGGAGAGCTGTAGTTCAAAACAGCTCTGTGTAATGGGCTGGGATCCTACAATTGTAATGGGTCCTAAGCCTCAACAAAACAAGGCGAGTATGTGTATGCCAAGGGATCTTGCAGCATCTTTGAAACTGTGCAAAAGAAGTTTTAGGGAAAGTGTTTTTAGACTTGGTCCACGTCCTCAGATCCACGG
Organism: Sceloporus undulatus; assembly: GCF_019175285.1. Classification (NCBI taxonomy): domain Eukaryota; kingdom Metazoa; phylum Chordata; class Lepidosauria; order Squamata; family Phrynosomatidae; genus Sceloporus; species Sceloporus undulatus. The sequence goes on along the minus strand of NC_056523.1, from coordinate 332,405,958 downwards.
AGCAAACTGGTGCCCAGGAAAGTCCTTTAAAACCAGACTGTACGAATAAATGTAGAAATGTAACACTTTTGGGTATAGTAATGGAGTGACAAATGAAGGTTAAAATTGAACTTGTCGCCTCATCACCATACCCATAGGAAGTCTATGAAAGCTTATGCTACAATAGTTTTTTGTGGGTTTTTTGGGCTATGTGACCATATTCTAGAAGAGTTTATTCAGAGAAGATGCCAGCCACAGATGCTGACAAAATGCCAGGAATAAACTCTTCTAGAACATGGCCACATAGACTGAGAAACCCACAAAAAACTATGGATGCCGGCCATGAAAGCCTTTGTCTTCACATTATGCTACAATGTTTTTCACTCAGTCTCAGAGGTGCTACAAGATCCCTTTGTATGCTGATATTCCAAATTAACACAGTTAAGTCTCTGAATTCTACCCCGGGGACCAGACTGTTAGTCTCATCCTAAGATTATAAAGTTGGAAGAGACCCCAAGGGCCATTGCCCTTCAGGGAATCTACAGCAAAAGCAACTCTGCAAGGTAGCCACCTAACCTCTGTTTAAAAACCTCTGAAGAAGATGAGTCCACTATCTTCTGAAGGAGTCCATTCCTCTGTGAAAGTGGTTGTGCTGAAAACATGTTTGCACAGATGAAGATTTTGCATGTTGTTTTCTGCCGTACCTTTTCATTTCTATCCCCTGATTCTGAGAAAAAGCATACATACGTGCTCAAAGGACTCTGGAGATCGGGGTTCAATTTGCTGCTCAGCCAGGGAAATTCGCTATATGACCTTGGATAAGACACACACTCTCAGCCCCAGAAAATCCTTTGAGAGGTTCTCTTAGTGTCACCATAAGTCGGAAATGACTTGAAGGGTCACAACAATAACAACAGAGTGAAAACTGGAGAGGGCTCATATGCCTTTAATGGTTCTGTAGAGGAGAGAATTTCAGCAGGTGAGGCTTCTCATAGCAAGAAACACTTGTTGAAATGTCCTCTTCGGCACAACCATTAAAGGTAGAGGAGAAAGTCAGTGTGGGGTAGTGGTTTGAGCATTGGACTACAACTCTGGAGACCAAGGTCCAAGTCTTCACTTGGCTGTGGGATCCCCTGGGTGACCTTGGGCAAGTCACACTCTCTCAGCTTCAGAGGAAAGCAAAGGCAAACCACTGGGCAAGAACAAATTCCCCCCAGAAAATCCCATGATAGGTTTTCCTTAGGGTTGCCGTAAATCAGGAATGACTTCAAGGCACACACAACAAGCTCTCTCCAGTTTTCAGTCTGACAACTTTATTTAGGAACAGCTCCAAGGCCCCAAAAAGCTGAATCTGGCCTCAGGCGGTGGGAAGCCACAGAGTTCACAATGGCTTTGTAATGTGGGTGAAGCAACTTTCTCCTGGCTGGAATATGAAATCTCTTCCCTCTGGCGTGAGAGATGAGGAAGGAGGAGGAGGAGGAGGAGGAGGGGAGATTGGGAGGCCTTTTGGCTCCTCTGGCCTGGCTTAGGAAGCATGAATGAATCAAGGAATGAATGAACCGCCGAGGAGCAAGTGACTCAGCCCCCGTGCTCCGTCCCTGAGCTTGGCTCATCCTGGCAGCCGCACAAGTTTCCTCTTTTCTGGTCTTTTCCGCAGCCTTATCAGAAGCCTTGGCACTGAGGTTTACAGTCCAGCGCCTGTCCTCCTGGGTTCTTTAAAGGACTAGTGGTAGGAGCCATGCCATTCTGGCCAGCTCATCTCAGGGAATTGTGGACGGGTGGGAGGAATATCTTGGCTATAGGTCTCATCCATGTGCTGAACTGGGTGCCCTGTGGCTGGGACGCATGTGGGCGAACAGAAATGGTGTAATCTGGGGGCCTGTGTCTGGACTTTCCCAGCTTTTTTCAATTATGTTCTCATATAATCGTAGAAATGGAAGAGACCCCAAGGACCATCCAGTCCAACCCGTTGCCATGAAGGAATACAACATTTAAGAACTCCTGGAAGATGTCCATCCAGCCTCTGTTTAAAAACCTGCAAAGAAGGAGACTTTCTCCAAGGCAGCAGTGTCTTCCGCTGTCGAACAGCTCTTATTTTCAGGAAGTTCTTCCTAATGTTGAAGTGGAATCTCTTCTCTGGTCTGTACAGCCTCTTAGTCTCTGGAGCAACAGAAAACAAGCTTGCTCCATCTTCAGTATGACATTATTTAAACAGGTCTATCATTTCCCCTCTTAACCTTCTCATCTTCAGGCTAGATATACCCAGCTCCCCAATGGAAGAGGTTGGGGCAACCCTCTTGAAGGTGTGTTGGACAAAAAGTGGGCTGCCTTCCTGGCTTGTTGTGATCCAACATGTACATAATGAGATGTCTTGGAGATGAGACTCAAGTCTACACACAAAATTCATTTATGTTTCATATATACACCTCATATACGTAGTCTGAAGGCAATTTTATACAATACAGTCAGCCCTGCGTATCCACAGATTTTTTACCCACATATTCAAGCATCCACGTTTTAAAAATATTTCTAAAAGACATACATCCAACAAACCAAGATATGATTTTGCCATTTTATATAAAGAACACCATCTTACCATGCCATTGTATTTAACTGGACTTGAGCATCCAAGGATTTTGGTCTCCATGGGAGCTGCTGGAACCAAACCTCAGCAGATACCAAGGGCCCACTCTATCTTTAGTAATTTTGTGCATAAAACAAAGTTTGTGAACCATCAGGGAGTCACTATCTCAGCCACCCAAGCAAAAACAATTTTGGATTTTGAAGTATTTTGGAATTCCTGGTAAGGGAGACGCAACCTGTATTGCACTTTATATTGTACTTTTCATCCAAAGAGTTTGAGGTGGAATTTATCACATTTGTTCCCCTGTCATATTTTATGCTCACATCAGCCCCAAAAAGGTGATTTAGACTGAGAAAGGGAGACTCAAATCCACTGCCTAAACAGCATATCAAGCCTGACTTAGAGCTTGAACCCAGATCTCCCTAGTTCCTAATGCAAAGTTCAAAAACTTGTCCATGGTGAAGAAAGTCACTCCGACTATTGGCCCTGCTGGCCGCATCTGAGGGACATTTGGCATTCAACAATATCTAGGAAGGGCTATGGGTTGCCCAGCCTTGAACATCAAACATTCAAGCAAATGAAGAATTGGGAAGAGCTTGCAGGATCCTGCAAAGCACAAAATACAGGTATTCTGAAATGCTCTCTATCTATCTATCACCTATCTATCTATCTATCTATCTATCTATCTATCTATCTATCTATCTATCTAATATTTCTGAAATAAAAAAGATCTCAGGGCCCTAACATTTTGGATAAGGGAGAGTCAACCTGTAGTATGACATATTATGGGCCTGCCTCAGTTTTAAGATCCTTTGAGGAGACCTTCCTCTTGGTTCTACAGAAAAAGGGATTCCACCTAAAGGTTAGGAAGAAGCTCCTGCTGGTAAGAGCTGTTTGACAGTGGAAGATGCTGTCTGGGGGAGCGATGGAATTTCCTTCTTTGGGGATTTCTTACCAGCAGATGGCCATCTGTCAGGAGAGCTTTGATTGTGCATTTCTGCATGGGAGGGGGTTGAACTGAATGACCCTTGGGTTCTCTTCCAAATCTAGGATTATATGATTCTATGAAAATGGTGGACTCAGTTTCACTGGAGGCTTTCAAACAGGTTGGATAGCCACCTATATCAGAGGCGATTTACTTGTTGTTCTGCTACACTAGTAGAAGAAGGTTACACCATTTGGGCTTTGGGGGTCCCTTCTAACTCTATGGTTCTAGCTCTTCCACTGTGGAACAATTAAATCAGCACGTGATGGACTGTGTGGTTGTTGTTGTTGTTGTTTTAAGACGTTTTACGGCTGTCCGACAGGGACACTTCTCTTGTGAATTTTCTGGTGCTGCCAACTAGTTGGAGCAGATAACTTCGGAGGCCCCTTCCTGCACCATTATTCTAGGAAGAAATTATTTAAAATGAAAGCCATTTTAAAACAAACTTTCAATAAATTATTGAAACATTTTTAAATACGTATTATTATGTATTGAAAAAACTGCCAGTTTTGTAAAATCTCCTGCTGAGTAATAAATAGAAATATTTCTTTGGCAGCTCCTTGAAACCTTGTTTGGTCTTGCTTCTAACCGCTGCAAGGGCAGAGATGAGGTGAAGGCTCTTCGGGATGATTTATCAATTTGCTGGTTCCAGATACTCATAGTTTCCATCGCCCTCTGGGTGGGCAGGCAGGCATCCCGTGCATTTGGAGCACTGCTTGCGGGGCAGAGATGGGTCCTGTCATGTTGCGGGGGCTGGAAATAGGCCTGAGCAAAGACAGAAGGGCTCTGGGCTCCTTCTTTTGACTTCCCTGGATGGAAGCCAAGGACCTGGCAAGTTGTTTTTTGTGCCTTTTAATTTTAGATTGTCAAAATATGCCATGGAACGCACTGCAGCATTTTCAAGGGCTCTGAGGCTGCCTCTGAACTGAAAAATTAATGCAGTTTGATACCGCTTTAACTGCCATGCTATGACATCCTGGAATTTTTAGTTCATGGTGGCACCAGAGCACTCGGACAAGAAAGGCTAAACAAAACTATAAATCCCAGAATTCCATAGGACTGAGCCATAGCAATTACAGTGGTGCCAAATGGCATTATTTCTGCAGTGCAGATTAAACCCGAGACCGTGCCTTGTCTCTCATGATCGTTCTTAATTCTCCTGGGCTTTTGTCAAATTCTAGAAAACATTGCCCTCTCTAGCAAAGCCTGGAAAAGTGACCAGAGGGTAAGAGTTGCACCCCTTGCATCAGAATGTGGAGGAGACGCAGTCTGGTGTCATGGTTTGAGCGTTGGACTAGGACTCTGGCAAGCAGGGTTCGAATCCCCACTCAGCCATGAAAACCCAGCGAGTCACATACTCTCAGCCTCAAAGGAAGGTGAAAGCAGGCCAATCTGTGTGTGACTCACACACCCACACACTCACAGATGTACACAGAGCTACTTGGCTTTCTTTTTCTTCAAAAGCCTGGAAACTATGTAGGGAGCTGGGGATGTTCAGCTCGGAGAAGAGAAGACCAAGAAGAGACATGATAGCCATCACCACACAGCAAATGGTTAAAATGCTCTTTTGGGGCTGTACTCCACCCAAATTCACATGATTCCCTTTCCATGGAAGGCATGAAAGGTGACCAAGAGTGGCCTGGTGTCATGGCCAGTCACCCCAGTGGGTGTCTGTGATGGTGCCATGTCCAGAGGAGCCAAAAAACAGTGCCAGCAGCCCTCCGAGCTCAAGATCATGCCCACCCTTGCAATGAACCTGACATTCCTATTAGAACAAGCTCACCCACCATGACTGGAATGCACTGCGTAAAAATGATTTGTCTGTGTTATTAAGTCAAAAGCAATGTCTTTCATATATCACCTCTTCCAAAATACCTTCATACTTTATTTTAATAGGCTTATGAATCTGCTAATTGGTTAACGTCTTCAAAAAAAGCAGTGGATGCTCTCCTTCTCCTACCTTGAAAGTTTAAATGTGTTAATAAGTCAAATTGTCTGGAATAAATAACCCCGAGGTATCTTTCTTTTCCTCCCTCCTTTCCCCATTGTCTAGTTTGTGGGAGGACACAAAATCACCTCCTGCTAGCCCATCTCCTTGGCCAAATTTGGTACTTGCAAGCTGCAACCAGGTGGATGAGTTTCTGCTTGAAGGTCAAGTTTGTCGCTTTCATATTGGAAGCCAAGTAGGGGATTCTGTCATAGACTGTACAAGGAAGGTTTCCAAGCCCCCCAAAGGTTTTCCCAGTTTAACTGCATCCACACTGCACAATTATGGCAGATGGACTCCACTTTAATTGCCATGCCTCTATCCTATAGCATCCTGAGATTTGCAGCTTGCTGACTTTCTTGGGAATCCTTTAGTGCTACAACACTAGAGCTCTCTGACAAAGAATTCTATGTACCCTTCAAGATTACATAATTCCATGTGATGACTGAATTCCATGGGATGGAGCCATGATGGTTAAAGTGGTATTAAACTGCTATGTTTGTGCACTGTGGGTAAACCAGGGCTGCTGTTCCCTTCTGCACTGGCAGTATGATGCTAGTGGGAAGCATCATGCTCAGAGATTCTGCTAGGTATACTAAAGTGATGGAGACCATGGGCACCATCCTGTACATGCGCCTTCCAGTGAACTAACTGATAATGTTTTCTATTTGGAGGTGACAGATGTACAGATAAGAGCCATTCAAAGATATAACCATATAGAACCAGTATGTAGAGAGTTCTTGTAGCATCTTTAAGACTAACTGGAAGAAAGAGCTTGGCAGCATGAGCTTCATAGATTTGAGTCTACTTCCTCTTCCAAATGTATAGGAGGAAGTAAACTTAAGTCTATGAAAGCTCATGCTGCCAACTTCTTTCTTTCAGTTAGGCAGGGTACACACCGCCAGAAAGAGGCACATCCCCGGTGCCTCTCTTTGTTCCGCAGGAGCTCCGTGGGAGCACCGCAGCAACCAAATTGTGTGGCTCCTTTTTGTGGCGCACCTCCGCCGTCCCAAAGCGCCAGCAACAGCACGGAGACGTGGCAGCTGCGCTGCCCCATTTGGAGGTGGCGCAGCTGCAATGTCACCATTATGCACCGTGTCTGGTGGGCATGCTGCAGCTGTGGCACCCTCGTCACGTGCAAGGGTTGCCAGCTGTGTGGGCGCTCTGCCTACCAGGCAGCCCTTGCACGTGACGAGGGCGCCTCAAAGGCCCGTCTGGATCGGACCATAGTCTCCATGGTGCTACAAGATCTCTCTACATACAGATAAGAGCTATGTTAGTTTTTGATCCAAAAGGAGGACAACCACAACCAGGTGTTGGGGAGAAGCTCTCTCTGCTTGAACGAAAGGTGTCAAGAGGGAGGTGCAGGGAGTGTGGATTGCATGTGTTGACACCGCAGCAGGCGTTGAACACCTGATGGGATGGTGGTTCCCAAGACCCCCCTGGCCACTAGTCGGAAAGGGCTGCCTTTTGGGTCTGGCAGACCTATGAGGTTTTCTTGCACAGATTTGTTCAGAGAGGATTTGTTCAGATGGGATGGTTGATGACGGGGAGGGACTTGAAAGTCTGTCATTCATACACTGTGTGCATTGTGTGCCTTCAAGTCATTTCCAAATTATGGTGACCCTAAACATAACCTATCACTGGGGTTTCCTTGGCAAGATTTGTTCAAAGGAGGTTTGCCATTCTCTCCCCCTGAGACTGAGAGAGTGTGACTTGTTAAGATCACCCAGTGGGTTTCCATGGCCAAGTGGGGATTTGAACCCTGGTCTCCAGAGTCATAGTCCAACACTTAAGCCACTAAGCCACACTGACTGTCATTCATAGGGTCTCCATAAGTCAAAGTCAACATCAGTTAACAACAACAAACAGAGAATAGAAGAACCACAAAAGTGCACGCTTGAATAGAGTTCCAACAAACCATGACATAAATTATAAATGCTCATGCGGAAAGAACCAACTACACCCAATTTTAATACGTTAAGACCAGGAAATGCAGGAACTTGTACAGTTGTTTTGTTGGTCTTTTTCAGTGGGATTATTTTCAATGTTCAACATGTAAATTTTCAACAAGCAGAAGCATTAAAAATACAACTCGTACAAACAAGCACTGACTGATCAGATCAGATCAGACTGATGAAGGAAGACCTGCAAAAGGTTCACAGTTTTAAAAAAAGAGACCCAGTGTGGTGTTGTGGTTGAGTGTTGGATGCAGCTCTAGAGATTAGGGTTTGACTCCTTGCTTGGCCATGGAAACCCAGTGAGTGACCTTGGGTGTGAGTCACATACTCTCAACCTCATAAAACCCCATGATAGGTTTGCCTTAGGGTCACCATAAGTTGGAAATGACTTGAAGGCACACACAACACCAAAATAACAAGGAAATAATAAGAAGGAAGTGGAGGCAGCACGCACACACCATCTCTCATTGGAGGCAGGAGTCCCCAAGCAAGTGCCTGCCAAATGCTGGCTGGGAGTGATGGTATTTGTAGCCTGATACAGTTGGAGGGGACCAGGTTAGGGGAGGCTGCATTTGAGCACCACAAGACTTTTACTAGAGAGGATTTGTAGTGTCTCTGCCTGCCGGGAGGTTGGCCCAATGAAGAAACGACATAGACAAGAATTATGTTGGTTTCTTGGGCAGGCACAAGTTCTCTGTGGAAGCGTTTGGACATATTTATCTATTGTGGTACAGCTGCACTCAGGCTACAGAAGCAGATTTGTGCACGTGATACCATTTTGGATGGGCACACATCATACATGGATATGTGTGTGCATTTTAATTGGGTGTGCTTGGAGACGCATTGTGTCTGAATGTGGATTTACAGTGTGTTGTGCATTCAGCTGTGCATTTGTTGTCTTGGTTCAGTTGCTCAATACTCTGCCGCTTAGTACAAGGGCTGCATAACACAATCAAATCATAACTCAGAGATTTGCACTAAGCAATCCCAAGGTCCTCAAGGCAGCCATTTTCACAATGGGACATGTTTCTTCAAAGCAGGCTTCTGAATGTTTTGCAGTTGCTTTAGCATAGCGATTCCCAAACGCTGGTCCTCCAAGGTGTTTTGGACTTCAACTCGGCCAACTGTCAGGGATTCTGGGAGCTGAAGTCCAAAACATCTGGAGGACCAAAGTTTGGGAACCATTGATTGCATACTTTAAACAGTAATAATCTAAACACCTGGACAGTTTCAACAGGAAAGTGGAATCTCTTAAAGTAAACAAGGTTTGGCTACCAGTCCTGAAAGATAGCAAGATAATGACAAATGCAAATGAGAAACCTCCCAGGGTCAGGGTTTTCCCAGCAGACAATGAGCAGGAATCAAGCAGACATTAGTCCTCTTGTGCAGACCCTCCCACCCTGAGGACTGCCATTAGCAACCAACAATATACATGCAAATCACTCCTCCCTTTCCAGATCACACAATATATATAGCCAAGTCCTTTCCAGGCAAATATTCTCTGAAGATGCCAGCCATAGATGCTGGCCAAACATCGGGAATAAACTCTTCTAGAACATGGCCACATAGCCCGAAACACTCACAAAAAACTATGGATGCCAGCCATGAAAGCCTTCGACTTCACAATAATAATCTTTAGCCTTTGGAGTGTACTTTGAACACTGCAGAGGGCTTTTTCATGCACTACCTAGTTGCAGTCCTTACACACAGCCCTGTAAGAGAAAGTGAGCATTCAAGTTACCCATATTTACCTAAGACCATCTCATGGATTGATGAGAGCCAGTGTCGTGTAGTGGTCTGAGCATTGGATAATGACTCCGAAGACCAGGATTTGAATCCCACTCAGCCATGGAAAGGGCACCTCACACTCTCTCAGCCTCAGAGGAAGGCAGTGGCAAACTCCTCTGAACAAACCTTGCCAAAAAAACCAAACCCAACCCTGTGATTAGGGTTGCCATAAATAAGAAATGACTTGTAGGCACACAGTAACAGCAACAACATCCCAGCAGTTGTTGACTGAGGTGAGATTTCAACCAGGGACTTCATGATCCCAGGCTCAGTCTCCCAGCAATTGCACCATACAAATTGTTCCCATGCAACCAAAGCTTAAATTGAAATTTCAATGGGCTGATGCTGCACCATTAAAAATTAAAAAGCAGCCAAAAATACGGTATATTGGGCAAAACAGCAAAGAATGAGCTAAATTGCTAACCTCAAGCCACAAATACCCTCTTCCTGATCTCATAGAATATTATGCAGTTCTCCTTGGCCTGTGTTTGAGGATTTTGTCATCAGAAAAGAGAGCAAAGATGAAACACTTTCCTCACTTTCAGTCTTTCACTCAGGGCAGTGTTTCTGCTTTTCTGGAGGCTATGAAGTATAACTGTTAACTTGCACACATTTTAATTTGCAAAACACCTGAGAGAAGGGAAGGGAGGTACCACACACACAAACACACCCTTTAGATACAGAACAAGAAATACTGTAGTATCCTTGGTATCCACTGGGATTTGGTTCTAGGACCCCCCATGGATACTCAAGTCTCTTATATAAAATGGCAAAATCAAGGATTGTGTTTGGAAATTTATACTGCTGTATTTTTGAACATTTTTGAGCCAGGATTCCCTAGCGTAGAGCCATGGGAGTTAAAGGCATGTCACACTGCATTACTTCAGCCTGAGACTTTTCAGTGAGTCCTTCACAGGGTGACCAGAGGTCCTCCTTTTCCAGGACATGTCCCACATTTCAGTCTTCTGCCCAGGAGTCATTCCCAAATTTCCTCCATTTTGAACATGGCAAATAGGCATGAATTTGTATTTGTATAAGCGTTTTTTGCTTTTATTTTGCAATGCCCTACATTTTTCTTTAATGCCTTACATTTTGTGTTGCCTTGTCCTCCCTTGCAGTGAGAACATCTGGGCACCCTGGTCCTTCACTTTTTCTCTTCTTCTAATCCTGTGATTCCCAAACTCTGGTCCTCCAGGTTTTTTCAGCCATCTTGGCCAATAGAATGGGATTCTGTGAGGTGATCTCCAAAAACCTGGAAGGCCAGAGTTTGGGAACCACTTTCTTGTCCCTCCCAGAGCTTGGCATAATAGACTTTTCTGGAACAGCAGTATTCAGACTCACTGCTCACGTTGTCTGGGGCCTTTGGGGAGCTAGGAAAAGGAACTTTTCCAAGCGCACATCAGTCCCCTCCAAGTGCAGAATCCTTGCATCTTTACAGCTGTTCTTCCTGACAGCTGAGTCCTTTTTTTCATGGCCTGGAAGTTGCATGCTTTTACACCAAGAATGTGTTTAATCCCTTGGCCTTGTGATGTGGTCTGAGGTGGATGAGGATGGTTTTGCTTCTGCCTTTTCTGGTTTGAGGCTTGGGTTTGAGTCCTGACCCAGCCAGCAACAAGGCCTTGCAAGAAGGCGGCTGGGACAAAGATGCTCTGAGTCACACAAGCTCACTTGGGGCTTTGAATACCAACTTGCATTGCCCAGTGGGCTGTTTTTAACTTAAATAAAAGGAAATTGCATTCAAAAACCACTCTGTTCTGGGGTTGCTCAGGCTGGTCAGAGACACCTACCTGTGGTTTCTTAGGTAGCCCATTCATTCTTTCACTACACACATTTGTTGTGTTGTGTGCCTTCAGGTCCTTTCCTACTGATGGCCACCATAAGGTGAGCCCATCATGGGGTTTTCTTGGCACATTTCTTCAGAGGGGATTTACTTATTATTATTATTATTATTATTAATTATCCCACCCTTTTCCCAAAACCGGGACTCAGGACACCTCACAACATTAAAATACAGTACAATTAAAAGCATACAAAATGGTACATTAAAGTAGAAATCAGATTATTACAATGTTAAAACAAATTACATGCCATCTTCTTTGAGGCTGAGAGAGTGTGACTTGCCCTAAGTCACCCAGTGGGTTTCCATGGCTGAGTTGGGATTCGAAACCTGGTCTCCAGAGTCATAATCCAACACTCAAACCACTGCACCAAGCAAAATCAATAGAACAGCAATAACAAAAAGAAAGACAAAAGCAAATAGTTTTGTATTTCATTTAAGGGAAATAATTGCAGCCTGCCAACAGACCAAGAATTGCACAGGTTACCTGGGCTGCTACAATATCAGATCATCACAGTTTTTAGGGTTAGGTGGGCCTTCCTTCTAGGACATGGCTTCCAGACCTGTGGTTTCTAATGAGCATGTTGCTTAAATTGTGGGTTTAAAATGCTGAATTTTAGATGTGGATTGTTTTAATATGTGTGCATCTTATTTGTGTATTTTAACCAACGTGTTTTAACTGATGTTGTTTGCTTATTAATTGTTGTTGTCCCCTGCCATGGGGAGAGGTGGTAAGAAATAACAACAACAACAACAACAATAAAATTTAAATGTCTTGGGGTTTGCTGGGATTTTGGGTGGGAAGGTTTGTGCAAAATGAAATGATGATGATTATGATGATCCTCCTCTTCATCATCATCATTATTTCACTTTGTACACACCTTCAAAAAAAGTCCCAACAAACCCAGGATATAATGATAATAACAAAAAAAAATCAGTAGAACAACAACAACAAAAGTAAATGGAAGGAAAAAGAAAAGCAAAACAAAAAGAGGAATAACATGGTTGATAGATGCTGCTGAGGCTAAATTTATTCACTGTATTTATTTATTTCATACATTTATTTATTGATGTCTTGCCTTCCTCCAAAGTGTATTCATGTCTTGCCGGAGCAGCTCACAGCATGTATTAAAAAGAGGAAGAAGCTAAAAACCCAATCATTGTAATAAAAAAGTTCAAGCTATCCCATTAAAAACAGCCCTGTTTTTAACAAAACCTGAAGCATAGAGGTGAGGATGACAAGTAGAGCTGAGCAAACACACATACACATGGAATAAAACATTGGTAACCCTTTTAGAGCCAGCATGGCGTAGTGATCTGAGCGTTGTACTAGGACTCTGGAGATCAGGGTTCGGTTCCTTGGTCAGCCATGGAAACCCACTGGGTGACCTTGGGCAAGTCACATCCTCTCAGCTCCAGAAAAGCCTGTGTTAGGTTCGCCTTAGGGTCACCATAAGTCAGAAATGACATGAAGGCACACAGGAACAACAGCAACAACCCTTTTTGTACTGGAGAGGGTACGAAGATGGAGGGGAGAAAAATGGAAGAAGGTGTTTTGGTGAGCTGCAGAGGCACCTTGTGGGTTGCAGCAGAGCTGGGTGATTGTGCAGGACGTCAGCAGTGCTTCATGTTCTGTGGCCGTGAGAATGCGCTCCGTGGCGGCTGTGCATTCCTGGCTTCCAAATGAACTCACTGTTCCTCCAGGGACCAAGCCTTCTGGTGGATGAGAAGGAGATCTGTGGAAACATCTGCTCTGCAGGCTCAGAGGGCTGCACAGAGGCCCTGTGGTTTCATTAGACAAAGTGACAAATACTTAGCACCTCTCTTGACACAATTTCTAGAATGAAACCCAAGGCCATTGAGTCAGAGAGTCAGTCTCCTGAAACAGACTGTCTCAACAGCTGCTTTAACATCCATGAGAAGGTATTTTGGGAGGCTAAGATACTTAACACTTTACACTTTTGATGTCAGATCTGTGTGGTCCTCAAGTCAACCTCGGCTCATGGCGACCCTCTGGACGAGACATCTCCAAGCTCCCTTTGCTCCACTGCTGTGCTTAATTCTTGTAGGTGCCAGCCATCTTCTCTGAAGATGTCAGCCACAGATGCCGGCGAAACGTCAGGCATTAACTCTTCTAGAACATGGCCACATAGTCCGAAAAACCCACAAAAACAATCTTGTAGATTCATTCCTACTGGTGCCAGGTGGAAGGGAATGGTAATTTATTCCAGGCTGGTAATGGTAATTTGATTCTAGCTTCATCAGCAGGAGTGTAGTGTCTAGAGCAGACCTGTACAGCATACGGCCCAGGGGCTTCATGCGGCCTGCCAAGGATTTTGGATGACCCACAGGGATGTGAAACGACTTCAAAGCTTCTTCGCCGCTTGGCTTCCTTCTGAGAAAACCAAGTAGTGGAGGAGCCCGAGGGAAAGTCCAGGTGGAGGAGAATGACAGGAAAGGCTCCCCTGCTGCTCAGCTTTCTCCCGAGGAGAGGGCCATGGAGAGGGGAAGGAGGAGGAGAAAATAAATATTAATTATTATCAATTAATTAATAATTAATATTAATTAGTATTATTAATTAAATAATAATATTTAATTAAAACATATCTATGGCTTGAAGAAGTTTAGCCTATTTTAATTTTGGCCCCTACCTAGTGCCAAGTTGTGCAGGCCTGGTCTAGATCAAGGGAAGTAATGTTGCTGTTGCTAGCTGCCCTTGAGTTGACTACGCCTCATGGAGACCCTATGGATGAGGCATCTCCAAGACCTTCTGTCCTCCACTGCTTTGTAAATTCATGCCTGTGACCTTTCTGGCTGAGGCTAGCCCTCTGGTGTGTGGTCTTCCTCTGTTTCTACTACCCCTCCACCTTTCTCAGCATCATGGTATTTCTAAAGAGTCGTGCCCTCTCCTGATGTGGCCAAAGTACAACAGCCTAAATTTAGGCATCTTGGCTTCTAGGGAGAGTTCAGGCTTGATCTGTCGAAGGACCCATTTCTTTGTCTTGTTGGCTCTCTCAGCACTCTTCTGCAGGACCACATCTCAAATGAATTGATTTTCTTTCTGTCCACTTTTTTCACTGTTCAGCTCCCACATCAGTTCCATGGTGAAGGGGAATAAAATGCTTGGTCAGTTTTAACTTTGCTGCTCACTTGTATGTCTATACTCTTTAGGATCTGTTCTAGCTCTTTCATGACTGCCCTTCCCATTCCTAGAATCAAAGATATAGCCGTGTTAGTCTGTAGACTCAGTACGTAGAGAAGGTGCTACAAGAGCTCTCTACTTCCCATTCCTATTCCCATTCCTAGTCATCATGTTATATTTTAAGGAGAGGCCAGATGGCCATCTGTCACAGGGAGTGCTTTCATGGTGGGGATTTCAACCCTGATCCCCAGAGTCATAGTCCAATGCTCATGAAGGCACATAACACTATCCTGTCAAGCACTTCAGAACCCAATACTACCCCCAAATGCCTTTGTGTTCCTCTGTGGTCCTTCGCAATATGGTGGCAAAAAAGTGATGCATCGTCACCATTTTGAAAGGGCCCTCAGAGGGAAATGGAAGTATTTAGGCTTGCTTTATGTGTGTGTTGGGGGATGCAGCCCCTGGGCTGGGTGAGTTGGGGGAAATTGGCTCTTCATCCCCATTTATTTGCCTAACTCTGCTTTGGAGATATTCTCTGGATTGAGTAACTTATTTTACGGTGCTATTTGTCAACACCATGGATAGTTCTTTTAAACTTCAAGCTAGATCTTAGTCTAGATTAACTCTCTCTTTTTTAAAAAGTTTTTATTTAAGCAAAATTTAACAAGACAATATCTTACATACACCAAACAAATACAAATACAATACGAATTCAATACAGTAGTACAGTAGGTCACATAGATATATATGGCCTAAGTTGTCACAAATAGGGTTGAGTTACATGTATCTTATTTCCTTGCTTTGTTCCCCTTCCTGGACGGTGTTTAGACTTATGTCCTTTCCTGTTTGTTTCGTTTCCTATCTAGATTCTTTTTTCCTGACTCTATGCTTTATAATTGTATTTCTATCATCCATAATCGTTGCATTACAACACATCAAATGTCAAAAAAGCCCTCCTCCAACCACCATCTTGAGGGGGAGAGAGGCCTGGCCTGAAGGACAAAAGAGCCCTCCTCCAACCACCATCTTGAGGGGGAGAGAGGCCGGCTGGAAGACCAAGAGCCCTCCTCCACCACCATCTTGAGGGGAGAGAGCCTGGCCTGAAGACAAAGAGCCCTCCTCCAACCACCATCTTGAGGGGGAGAGGGCCTGGCCTGGAAGACAAGAGCCCTCCCAACCACCATCTTGAGGGGGAGAGAGGCTGGCCTGGAAGACAAAGAGCCCTCCTCCAACCCCCTCTTGAGGGGGAGAGAGGCCTGGCCTGGAAGACAAAGAGCCCTCCTCCAACCACCATCTTGAGGGGGAGAGAGGCCTGGCCTGGAAAACAAAGAGCCCTCCTCCAACCACCATCTTGAGGGGGAGAGAGGCCAGGCCTGGAGGACAAGAGCCCCCTCCAACCACCATCTTGAGGGGGGAGAGAGCCAGGTCTGGAAGACAAAGAGCCCTCCTCCAACCACCATCTTGAGGGGGAGAGGCCTGGCCTGGAAGACAAGAGCCCTCCTCCAACCACCATCTTGAGGGGAGAGAGGCCAGGTCTGGAAGACAAAGGGCCCTCTCCAACCACCATCTTGAGGGGGGAGAGCCTGGCCTGGAAGACAAAGAGCCCTCCTCCACCACCATCTTGAGGGGGAGAGAGGCCTGGCCTGGGACAAGAGCCCTCCTCCAACCACCATTTGAGGGGGAGAGAGGCCAGGTCTGGAAGACAAAGAGCCCTCCTCCAACCACCATCTTGAGGGGGAGAGAGGCCAGCCTGGAAGACAAAGAGCCCTCCTCCAACCACCATCTTGAGGGGGAGAGAGGCCAGGTCTGGAAGACAAAGAGCCCTCCTCCAACCACCATCTGGGGGGAGAGAGGCCTGGCCTGGAAGACAAAGAGCCTCCTCCAACCACCATCTTGAGGGGGAGAGAGGCCAGGTCTGGAAGACAAAGAGCCCTCCTCCAACCACCATCTTGAGGGGAGAGAGGCCTGGCCTGGAAGCAAAAGAGCCCTCCTCCAACCACCATCTTGAGGGGGAGAGAGGCCTGGCCTGGAAGACAAGAGCCCTCCTCCAACCACCATCTTGAGAGGGAGAGGCCTGGCTGGAAGACAAAGAGCCCTCCTCCAACCACCATCTTGAGGGGGAGAGAGCCAGGCCTGGAAGACAAAGAGCCCTCCTCCAACCACCATCTTGAGGGGGGAGAGGCCAGGTCTGGAAGACAAGAGCCCTCCTCCAACCACCATCTTGAGGGGGAGAGAGGCCTGGCCTGGAAGACAAAGAGCCCTCCTCCAACCACCATCTTGAGGGGAGAGAGGCCTGGCCTGGGACAAAGACCCTCCTCCAACCACCATCTTGAGGGGGAGAGAGGCCTGGCCTGGAAGACAAAGAGCCCTCCTCCAACCACCATCTTGAGGGGAGAGAGGCCAGGCCTGGAAGACAAGAGCCCTCCTCCAACCACCATCTTGAGGGGGAGAGAGGCCCGGCCTGGAAGCAAAGAGCCCTCCTCCAACCACCATCTTGGGGGGAGAGAGGCCTGGCCTGGAAGACAAAGCCCTCCTCCAACCACCATCTTGAGGGGGAGAGAGGCCTGGCCTGGAAGACAAAGGCCCTCCTCCAACCACCATCTTGGGGGGAGAGGGCCAGGCCTGGAAGACAAAGAGCTCCTCCACCACCATCTTGAGGGGGAGAGGCCTGGCCTGGAAGACAAAGACCCTCCTCCAACCACCATCTTGAGGGGGAGAGAGGCCAGGCCTGGAAGACCAAGAGCCCTCCTCCAACCACCATCTTGAGGGGGAGAGGCCAGGCTGGAAGACAAAGAGCCCTCCTCCAACCACCCTCTTGAGGGGAGAGAGGCCTGGCCTGGAAGACAAAGAGCCTCCTCCAACCACCATCTTGAGGGGAGAGGGCCAGGTCTGGAGACAAGAGCCCTCCTCCAACCCCCATCTTGAGGGGAGAGAGGCCTGGCCTGAAAGACAAAGAGCCCTCCTCCAACCACCATTTGAGGGGGAGAGAGGCCTGGCCTGGTGACAAAGGCCCTCCTCCAACCACCATCTTGAGGGGGAGAGAGGCCTGGCCTGGAGACAAAGAGCCCTCCTCCACCACCTCTTGAGGGGGAGAGAGGCCTTGCAATTTTTGTATTTTTTTGGAATTTATTTTACACCGCTATGATCACTGCGGATAGCGGTCTATAAATAAAAAATATTATTATTATTATTTATATTATTTATTATTATTATTAAAGAAATTATATTTATTTCTTTTCTCAAGAGATGTCTATTTCCCTATTGGTTTCTTATCCTTCCCCTTTCCTCATATTTCCCTTGCAAACATATATATATATATATATATATATATATATATATATTCACATGTAAGAGGGGTATTCGTTGTCCCTCTCTTGTTTAACATACTTTGTTTTCTGCTAGATTAACTATCTCCACTGAAATTGAAGCCGCCAAGCAGCCTTGGTTGGAGGAGACATTGGTGGGATTGTCTGATAATGCTTTTTGGACATTGCTTTCCCTCATGGACATACTATTTTCTTTTTCTTTTACTTTATCATTTTAATCATGACCCTTTCATGGCATGGACATCTCCTGTTTCTTAGGCAAATCCCACTATTATGTTCTCCCTAAGCATGATCTTCTCAGAGGGCTCTTGTTGGTTGCAAATGCTTTGAATTCTAATCTTATCTCTAAAACCATTTTTGTTTATACACACACACACACACACACACACACACACACACACACCAGTTTAAGCACCAAAGAGTCGTCCTGTCCTTCAAATATTTGCAGGTCTTCTGCAGTGATTAATTCTTATCTCCTTGATCCCCAGCAACTTCAGAGCTCCATCCTTTTGACGTCCTCAGCCTTGGTTTTCCTAAATAGCTCTGACCACAAATCAAACTGGAGCCCCAAAAGTATCTCTGTCTGGGTGAGGTCCCTGTAAATAATTCTCTCAGTTGTCCTGTACTTGCTTCGCCCGCACAAGTTCTGCGTAAGACAGACCTGTGATGGAGCTGAGCTTCCAGGGATGACCGGTCTGCTTCTGCGTCATTTGCTGCATTGGTGACACATTTCCAGCTTTCCCGTCTAACCTTTGCCCCAGTTGTGCAGGATCACTATTCATGCATTCCCTCCACCCGCCACATGGCTGTTGTTATTATTATTACTATTATTATTAGTAGTAGTATTAGTATTAGTATTCATATCCCGCTCTTTCCCCAGAATTGGGACTCAGAACGACTTCACTACATTAAAAAACAGTACAATTGAAAACATAGAAAAAAGTACATTAGGAAGATATTACATCTGCAACATGTGTCTTAGTGGAACACAGCCAGCAATATGATGCAGCACCTAAGAAAGCCATTGCAATTCTAGGCTGCATCAGTAGGAGAATAGTACAGTAGTCCCTTCCCTTATGTGGGGGATCTGTTCTGGACCCCCTGCATAAGGGAAATTCCGTGGATACTCAAGCCCCGTTAAAGATAATGAGGCTTGTGCCTGCGGCCCCATTACTTTTCCTGGTGCACAGTGCCGCGTCTCCCAGCACCGCTTCCAGTGTATGATACGGGTGCACTGTATCTAGATCAAGAGAAGTAATAGTCCCACACTATTTTGCTTTCGTCAGACCTCATCTGGAATATTGTGTCCAGTTCTGGGCACCACAGTTCAAGAGGATACTGACAAGCATGTCCAGAGGAGGGTGATCAAAATGGTGAAAGGTCTGGAAACCACCAAGCTCTATGAGGATCAGCTTTAGGCAGCTGGGTATGTTTAGCCTGGAGTAGAAGAGGTTAAGCGGTGGAATGAGAGCCATGCTTAAATATTTGAAGGGATGTCATATTGAGAATGATGCAAGCTTGTTTTCTGCTGCTGCAGAGATGAGGACCCAGAGCAATGGGTTCAATCTACAGGAAAAGAGATTCCACCAAAATATTAGGAAGAACCTCCTGAGAGTAAGAGCTGTTAAACATTGAAAGACACTGACTAGAGAGTTGTAGAGTCTTTCTTTGGAAGCTTTTAAACAGAGGCTGGATGGCCATCTGTCCCAGAGAGAGCTTTGATTGTGTCTTCCTATATGGCCAAATGGACTTGGACTAGATGACCCTTGTGGGGTCTCTTCCAGCTCTAGGATTCTGTGTTCAGCACATAGCTGTCCACTGTGGTAACAGTTCTAATTTTCCTCAGGATCCAGGAGGCATTTAATACCTAACTCTTAATTGCTCAATGTTAGGAGTTTGTGGGGATATGTGTGGTCATGTCATTGTTGTTATGTGCCTTCAAGGTCAGCTTTAACTTATGGCAAACTCACTCACTGCTCCACATGGTGCATGGCATCACGGCACTCTTCTGGTGCTGTGTCTGAATGATGCAGCGCAAAAGGAGCACAGAAAAGCCGCAAGGCTGTGGTCTATGGCACCCTCCAGGGCACAAGAAGGAGCCACTTTTTGCAGCTCTTTTTTGCTCTGTGGAAAGGAGAGATTGAAGCCACGGCATGTGGTTGCCACGGCCCCAGTCCAGCACAGCCCCTTTCCTCACCAGATCGGGGCCATGGCAACTACATGCTGAGTCCCAATCCGGCCTTTCCCTTGCACTTGTTTTCCCCCCAGGGAAAAAGCACCTTTGCCGCCATAGTTGGCTTTCCAGTGCTCCTTTTGGCAAGCGTTATATGGACACAGCGCCAAAGGAGCGCTGTGACGCCACCTGCCATGTGGTTGGGTGCATAGCATGACATCAGTGTCAGGGCAACTTTGTGGTGTACGTCATGCGGACGCCACGCCCCCCCACTCTGCCCTGAGGCCAGCATTTACTGCCGGTCTGTTGAGGCCCCAAGTGAAGAATCGGATCCCTATTTTCTGCAAAAAAGAAAGAACGAAAGTGTTGTGGGGTTTTTTGTTTGTTGGGGGAACGATCCACAATGAGAAGGAAGAAATTTCCAAGTATTTTTTGCTGCCCCAACGTAGCATCTCTGGTTCGCCACCAGTTATTCTTTGCTGCTAAAATGTCTTCTTTGGAGCCGAGTGGCTGTTCAGCGTTGCTCTTTCTTTCACTGTTTCCCAGCATTCTTTGATTTCTATGTTGAAAGAGGAAGATAACAGGCAACTTACTTCCTTTGAACCCAGAGGAAGTGCATAACCAAAGCAAATGAAATCGAGAAAAGAGGTGGAGGAAAGCTCCGAATGGGAGCCAGACATTGTTCTCCATGGGGAAACATGAGTCCTCCCTTCCTTTCTTCTCAACACATCAAGGTTTGCCATAAAACTTTTACTATGGAGATAAATAAAAGGCTTTTGTGTGCAATGTGCAAATATCACAGAAACATGCTTTCCAGCTGAGCCAAGAGAGAAACAAACCCATTGCTTTTCCTCGTTCCTTTTGATATAAAGTGCCTCTGGCCACAGCGCAAAAGAATTCATTGACATGCTGTCCCACTTTACGCTTTATGAATTTAGGCTTTTCAATTTTCCAGATACAAACCGGATGGTTTTCCTACCATTCAAAAGCTGTAACTCTTTGTTTCCTAATCGCAATGGTCTGGATGTGTTGGAGTGCAAAGCCCATCGCCCCCTCCCCAGTTAGAGTAGTCACTGAGAGTTGTAGTGCAGCACATCTGGAGCAGACATTTTGGAATTTGTCATCTGCAATGGTTTGTCACCTGCTAGAGAACACTTTGCCTAAAGTGCAGGTTGTGGCTGTGTGCCTTCAAGTTATTTCTTACTTATGGTGACTCTAAGAATTTGTTCAGAGGGGTTTGCCTTCTTCTGAGGCTGAGAGACTGACTTACTCAAGCTCACCTAGTGGGTTTCCATGGCCAAACCAGGTTTCAAACCGTAGTCTCCAGAGTCCTGGTCCAGTGGTGATGTGAATCCTTGTCCCATTCTTGTGTACATGTGTTGTTGTTGGTGGTGGTGTATTAATTTGTATCCCACTTTTCTTCCAAAAATGGGACCCTAAGCAGCTTTTCTAAAAACTTACAATTAAAAACTTACAAAATTGACAATTAAAATAGAATTATACTGTTGCAAAATTAAAACAGATCAGTGGTTTAAAAACAGAATACAATTAAAAAGATAAATTAGAAACCACAAATTTCCCCCACTTTTGCCCATGCAATATTTTCTGTCCGTGTCTGCATTTGTGAGAACCATTTTCGCACACGTTGCATACTGCGAAACCACACAATTTGTGTGACTAAGTTACGATAGCAGCTAGTTTGTTGCATGGGCTTCAGAAAATTAGAAGCATCCTGTGGGTTGTTTGTGTCTTTTTGATCAAGCAACCAATACCTCTGGACTTGTGGTGTGCGTGTGCACGAAGGAGGCTAGTTTTGTGCAGACATGTTTTGTGCAAATGGGAGAAACCTTGAGGCAAAATAGGCTCTTTGTCACCTTTCTTCCTCTGGTGTGAAAGATCTCAACATCCCATCTTGATGCAGGAAGGGAGACTGCTTTGACTGCTTTGTCAGGAATATGTCACCTGCAATACCTTTCTGATATTTCTGTAGGGCAAACAGGCCAGTCTCCACTTATTGTTGTGTACCTTGAAGTTGCAATAGTTTGGGGGTTCTGGAGGGATCTCTGCCAATACCATTATGCCACTTAGCCATAGGAAAAAACCTGTGGAGTGTTGGAGTCTTGCATGATGTATTGTGCACATTTCGGTTGGCCAATAAAGGTATCACTCTTTTGTGGATTTTGATTTTGTCATATGTTGCTGAATGGCCAACACAGCTCCCCCTGAATGTGTTCCGTAAACAGTTAATATAATTGCAGACTGTGATGCGAAAGCTACAAAAGCCAATGCAATTCTGGGCTGCATAAACATGAGCATTTTGTCCAGATCAAGGGAAGTAATTTGTCGTTGTTGTGTGACTTCAAGTTGTTTCTGACTTACGGCAATCCTAAGGCAAACCTATCATGGGATTTTCTTGGCAAACCTTCTTTGGAAGAGCTTTGCCTTGGCTTTCTTGTGAGGCTGAGAGAGTGAGAATTGCTCAAGGTCACCTCTTGGGTTTCCATGGTCAAACAGGGATCTGAACTCAGGTCTCCTGCAACTAGGGTTGTCATGGGTCAAGACCTCCAAACCGGGACAAATGTAGGACAACATTTTCAAATGTAGGTCACATTTTTATTAAAATGGAGGACACGCGAAAAAAATGATGATTTTTTAAAAAAATGTAAATATAAATGCATGTTTCTTAGGCATGATCAAAATGGAGGACATTTGGGCATTATTCCTAGACAGATGGCAGAAATGTAAAATAAAAATTGTGCAAATAGCCACCCACCTCCTCCTCCTCCTCTTCATATTTGGTGCCAAATTGCTCCAGGAAATGGCCCATTCTCCTCCCCCTGGTCCAGAGCCAGAGGCTCTCAGTGCTCCTCCTCCTCCTCCTCCTCTTCTGAAGCTTCCTCCTTCTCTGAAGCTTCCTGAAGCTGGCCAATAGGAGACTGGGACTAGAAACAGCCCCGCCCCTGCTGTCCTCCTATTGGCCAGCCAGCCTGATGGAGAGGAGCTGCTGCCAAACTGCACTCGCGCTCACGTGGAAGCGCAGCATGCGCGAACCACAGCCAGCTGCGGCCCATGCAACTGCAGCCCATGGAGGAGGCGGAGGAGGAGGAGGTGGGTGGGTGGCTGGCCGGCCAGCGCTGTGCAAACTAGCACAGCACGCGCATGCTAACACATGGCTCACGCAAGCCGCAGCCATCCGTGGCCCACACAGCTGCTTTGGGTGGTGCAGCCGCTGCCGCGGCCCACCCAGGAGGTGGAGCACGGAGGAGGAGGAGGTGGGTGGCTGGCTGGCCGGCCACATTAATGGCCGCTGGCTGGGGCAATGGCTGCATTGGCAGGCCAGGCCCCAGAGCCGGCTCCGGAGGCGGGATTTGGCGGGAATCGGGACATGACCGTACCGGTACCACCAAAACCGTGCATGTCCTGCCTACCAGCGGGATATGGCAACCCTACTTGCAACCCTAGTTCAGATCATGACACTGTGCTGGGACCGATTCTGTCTGTAAACAATGTAGTAAAATCAGGATGGGTGACAGCATCTTAAGTGTGGGACCATTTTTGCTTTCCTTCTCCAGTGGGCTGCAATGATAAGATCCTGCTAGCCAGATTGTAATTGGAAATTGGTTTCAATTTGGGCTGAGTGAAATCAGAGTCAGAAGCAGTTTGGAGAGGCATAGGAGTCAGTAGAAATGTACCAATTCCATGTTAAAATACATATAAAATATGAAATGCCTAGTTTGTTGCATATTTACTTTCATATAGGAATTTAGGAAAGTTTTCTTGGTCTGAAAGTTTAATCCATAAATATATTTCATGTTCTATCAGTTTAAGCAGCCCGATGGATCCAGATGGTGCTGGTGAAATGCTTCTGCTGCCATTTTTTCTTTTTCAAATAGCATACCCCCCTGATTCTATTTAGAGATAGAATACCCTAAGATCCAGATACTCAACCACAACCGATCGTTTTTAAATGGACTTGTATTTGCTAGGAGATTGTTATTGTACTGTGTAATATTGCTGAGGTAATGGAGATTTTATTGTATTGTTTGAGCATTGTAGTGTTTTGTATTATATTGTATGCTACTGTGAACCGCTTTGATCAGTCGGAAAAGCGGTATACAAATAAAAAAAATTATTATTATTATTATTTTGCTGCAGTACGTTTGTTGTTGTAAATTTATATTCAGCTGCCATTTATGAAGGAGTCAGAGTTGGATGGCAGAAAAATAAAAATGTTGGTGTCAAAGGTTTGGTGTATTGCATGGAGCCAAGTCACCAAAATCTCTGCATTTTGATACTTCTTTGGATGATCTTAGATGTGGCATAGTTTTATTCAACATTTTATGCTTTGAATGCTTTTAAACTGTTTTAATTTAGTGCTGCTTTTAATTAGAGAGCTTATTTAATTTATTTGTAAACTTGTCTTGTTGTTGTTGTTGTATGCCTTCAAGTAGTTTGCCGTAAGGCTACCTAAGGTGAACCTATCTTGGGGTTTTCATGGCAAGATTTCATCAGAGGAGAGTTGCCATTGCCATCCTCTGAGGCTGAGAGAGTGTGACTTGCCCAAGGTCATCCCAGTGGATTTCAATGGCCAGGATTTGAACCCTGGCCTCCAGAGTCGTAGTCCAAGGTGCAAAGCACTACACCACGCATAACCATTTTGATTGTTTAAAAAGCTGTATTTGATTTGAATCCGTGTTGTGAGATGCTTTGGGTACCATATTGGAGTAAAGGTGGTAAATGTATGAATAAATAAATATTGGGGTGTGACTTGGGGTGTCTGGAGGGGCTGGATCAGCCGCAAAGAAAAGGCCTTTGGGCCGACATGCAACCGGCAAAATGCATTTTGCGTGCAGGAAATGGACACAGAGTGGACTGCAAAAGCCTCAGTCCTGAAAAATAAGCTTTCCAACCTCCCCAAATACCTTGTCATTGTTGGAATAGGAACAAGATCTATACCTTGAGTTAGTATAGGGTTAATGACCATTAAGGGTTGATGGTGAGCTACTGAGATAGAAATGATCTTCAGCTGTTTGTATTGCCCTAATCAGCTGTTGCGCCTTCAAAAGGCTGGCTGTAGGTTGTGGTTCTCTCTTTTTCACTCACTCTTTTCTCTTAGACTGTTTTCTGGGGCATTATATTTTCTGTTACTTGCGTCAATGTAGTCTATCTTATTTGATGTATTTGCTATGTTGTGTTATTCTGTTTGCCATTATTACTATGGTCCATGTTGTATCTGTTGTATATATTGGTTTTGAATGCTTGTGTTATATACGTTGTTTTGTTCCCTTTTAGGCAGATATAAAGATTATTTGTAGTAGTTTTTTCTTTTGGTCTTTTCAGTTTCATTGTTTCATTATGGACCTTAAAATAGCTGTTGAGACAGTGTGAGCAGCAAAGAGAGGAGTATAGGTGTGTGTGTGAGAGAGAGACAGAGGCGGCGTCTGCACTGCAGAATTTAATGCTGTTTAACACCGCTTTAACTGCCATGGCTCCATGCTATGGAGTCCCGGGATTTGGAGTTTTGTGAGGTATTCAGCGTTTTCTATCATGAGAGCCCTGGTGCCACAACAAACTGCAAATCGCAGGAGTTCATAGAACAGAAAATTGAAGCGGTGTCCAACTGGCTAAATCCGGCAGTGCAGATGCAGCCAGGGAGAGTGTGTGCGTTGAGTTAAAGCATTTGTGGGGAAGTCTTAAGTCTGTCACCAGCTTTTTGCGGCTTTCCCAGCGCCAGGAAATGTGTCTTATCGGCAGCCCTTTGGCCGGTGGCCCAGGGCAAAGAGCATCATTGTCCTTGTCAGGAATGCCAGCATTTAATTTCCCTCTGCCTTTGCTGTCTGCAGTTCCCCCTCCTTCCTCCCCTTTGGCTGACTGCATTCATTCTGCCTGCCCCCGGAAGAAATGGGTTTACATCCACCAAAAGCCCACGCAAAAATGAAAACCAGTTAGTCATAAAAGTGCTGCGATATTTATTTTATCTCCCCATTCCTGCCTTTCTCCTTTTTATGCATCTTCAATGCATTCCTGGAATTTTGGGTCACCCGTGTTGCCTCTAATCGAATGGATTGCCACCAAAGCTCTTGCAACTGCAGATGGGTTTGCTTTGGACGTTGTTGTGGGACTATTGGTCAGTTTCTCCTCTTCTGGAATCTTCTCCTGTGCCCCATTTTCTGGCTCAAGAATCATCCCAACCTCTGTGTTTCGATATTTCTTTGGGTCAGTTTGGATGATCTTGGGGATGCCATACTTTCATTCTCAGTTTTATGCTTTAAGAGGATAAAAGAATGAAAAGGCAAAGCAAAGTTAGTCTAGCCACTGGGAGTTGTAGTGCAGCGCATCTGGAGCAGGACAGGTTGTGGAATGCTGTTATGAAATTCATTACCCGCAATGGTTTTTCACATGTTAGAGAGCAATTTCCTAAACTGCAGGTGGTTGATGTATCTCTTAAAGTCATTTGTGAATAATGGCTATTCTACGGTGAGGTTTTCGTGGCAAGATTTGTTCAGAAGAGGTTTGCCATTGCCTGCCTCAGAAAGTGACTTGCCCAAAATCACCTGGTGGATTTACATGACTGAGCTGGGATTTGAACCCTGATCTCAGGAGTCATAGTCCAATGTTCAAATCACTAGGCCACACTGGCTTCCTTTTTTTACTTATTTGTTGTTTGTTAAGTGCCCTTGAGTCAATCTTACCTATGGCAATCCTGTGTATGAGACCTCTCCAAGACCCCTCTATCTTCCACTGCTCTGCTTTAAGGGCTTTTAAACACCTGTACATTCATACTCGTGACCTTCCTAATAGGATCTATCTATCTAGCATGTGGCCTTCCTCTGCTTCTACCTCACCTTTCCCAGCATTATTGTTTTTTTTCTAATTTGTCTTCGCATCTCATGACATGACCCTAAGTTTTGTCATTTGGGCTTCCAGGGAGATTTCTGGCTAGTAGGACCCATGTGTTTGTGTTTTTGGCCACCCAAAGGATCCTCAGCACTCTTCTCCAGCACCACATCTCAAATGAGTTGGTTTTCTTCCTATCTTCTTTCTTAACTATCCAGTTCTAACTTTTATGCTCAGCTGTATATCTTGGCATATTAGGACCTTTTCCAGTTCTTTCATAGCTGCTCTCCCATTCTGAGTCTAGTTCTGATTTCCTGGCTGCAGTCCCCATTCCTACCAATATTTGTTCCCAGGCAGGAGAACTCTTTTACTATTTCTATATCCCCATTGTCTAGGTTGAATTTGTGTACATTCTGTGGTCATTATTTTTGTTTTCTTTATGTTCAACAGTAAGCCTAACTTCTCACTTTCTTCCTTCATTTTCCTTAGTCGTTGTTCGAAATCTGTGAGTTATTTTGCTGGTATTATGGTATCATCCAGGGATACGGTGGCTTAGTGGTTAAGATGATAGTTCTGATGAATGGAAGATTAGAAGGTTGGCAGTTCAAGGGCCAGGTGCTGCATGATGTGGTTTGCTCACATCACTAGTCCCAGCGTCTGCCAACCTAGCAGTTCGAAAGCATGCAGATGCAAGTAGATAGATAGGTACCACTTAAATGGGGAGGTAACAGTGTTTGGTGGAGTCATGCTGGCCACATGACCACCAGAGCAGTCCTTGGACAACGCTGGCTCTGTGGCTTAGAAACAGAGATGAGCACCGCCCCCTACACTTGGTTACGACTAGACATTCATGTCAAGGGACTACCTTTCCCTTTCTGGTACCATCCTATTTCACTCCTCTTCTTTCTGTATCCAAGCCTGCTTTTCTTCCAATATGTTCTGCATATAAGGTGAACAGGTAGGGAGATAAGATGCGGCCTTGTCTGACTAGTGTATACATGAGTACAGTGTGGCTTTATGCAGCTTTCAGCATATGCTGAAAGCCGCACAGGGAGAAGGGGGGGCACATCCCATAGGGAACAATGGGGTGTGCGCCTATGGCGCATGTGTGCCGCTGCATGCACAAGCCCCATTCATTTAAATGGGGCTCGATCATAGGCGGAATTCGCTCTATGCGGGGGAGTCCGGAACTGACCCCTCGCGTAATGAAAGGACGCACAAATACTGTATGTGCAGTTTTTGTCTTTAAATCTGCCTGGTCATAAAAAAGGGACCATCCTTTGGATGGAAACAGACAAATGGGCAGCCTTCTACCTCCTCAAACATAGACTGTTCCTCTTTTGTGGAATCACTTTCCCTGGCCTTTTACTACCCGGTGTGGACAGCATTACTCCTGACCACTGGGAGGAAGAGGAGGGGGGTTGTGGTGTTGTTGTGTGTATCTTCCTCCTGGTTGTGGTGCGCTGTGTAGCTGGGTTGCCCTGGAGGACTTCTGCCCCCCCCCCAAATCACATACCAGGCTGATCTAACTCCAAAAACATTTAAACAGAAAGCAGAGAGGTGAATGATTTCAGTGGGAGCCTATTACAGTTGTCCTTCCACATTTGTGGCTTTGACTTTTTGTGGATTTGATTCTTTGCAGCTTTGATTCATGCATTCTCTCTAGGAATCTCTAGGTCCTCTGACGCAACTCTGCCAGAAACTGACCATAGAGTTGTGCTGGAGAACCTAAACGTTCCTAGAGAAAAGACTTCTCTAGGCATTTATAGGTCCTCCAGCATAGTTCCATGATCAACTTCTGGCAGACGTTGACCACAGAGTTGCACTGGAGGACCTGGAGATTACTAGAGAGGTGTCCTCTTACATAAAAAGAATAGTGCTTTTTTATTTGTGGTTTTTCCACATTTACAGGGGACCTTCACCCCTAACCGCAGTTAATGTGGAGGGGCCACTGTATATATATATCTCCCCCCAACATTTCAGAGATGGAAATGTGGCAGAGCAACATCAGACTGGGGTTAAGAGGTTTTTTAATGAAGAAGAACACCCAAAAGATAGGCTGCAGCAGTTTGCTGTTACCTGAGCCTACTGAAGAAGGGTTACGTCCTATCCTCTCCTTTCCTCCCATGCCAAGTGTAACTGAGTGCAAACCTATTTTTGCACTTTCAGCTTGGCTTGCAGAAGATGAAGTAAGCACAGATAAAGGAAGAGGAAGAAGGGGAAACTGGGAACTGGGACATTTTAGAAGCAATGGAGAAAGTGAGATGACAGAGGATTAATCAGGACTGTCCTTGCCAAATTAAGACAATTGGATGTTATCAGAGTGACCAGCCATCCTCCTTTTCCAGGACATGTCCTGCATTTCTACCTTCTGTCCAGGAGGGATTCCAAAATGTCCTCCTTTTTGAGCATGACTGAGAAGCATATTTTTACATTTATATTAATGTT
The DNA here is from genome assembly GCF_019175285.1 of Sceloporus undulatus. Classification (NCBI taxonomy): domain Eukaryota; kingdom Metazoa; phylum Chordata; class Lepidosauria; order Squamata; family Phrynosomatidae; genus Sceloporus; species Sceloporus undulatus. The sequence continues at coordinate 332,376,911 of NC_056523.1, read as the reverse complement.
TTTAGCATTTTTTGGCAGTGTCTTACATTTCTCTTGAATGTCCTACATTTTACAGCGCCTTGTCCTCCTTTGTGTTTCGGACATCTGGTCACTCTGGATGGTATGCCTTGGGGGTCCAGCTTCCATATGCCTTGACCTGTTCTGTGCCAGGGTGCATCCCAGCTCAGGGGTTCCTCATTGACCCAGGTGTGAGGAATTGGACTGCTGGCCAGGGGATGGTCTCCACAGAATTAGTTCCTGGGGTCTGGTTCTACTTTGAGGGGATTCTGGAGCCCATAAATGAAAGGGCTGGGAGGCTTCTCTGGTGGAGACCATCAGTTGGATCATTTGCCATCAGCAAAGCTGATCTTATAGCAATAATGTGTCAGTTTTCAGTGCCAAACAAAGTCTTGGGGAAGCCTGGAATTACAGCCAGTTCTGGTGCAGAACAAGTGGGAATTATGTAGCTCTCCAGATGTTGTTGTTGGACTGCAGCTCTCAGCATTCCTTGTCACTGGCTATATTGCAGTCCAACCATATCCAGAGGACCACCTCTTCCCCAACCCTACTCTAGACTTTTTCTCCATGCATTTGTCCTATTCCAGTTTATGGGTAGCTGGATGTAACTAACTGTTTCAGAAGCACAACTTAATAGGAGTATGTGCAGAGAGCTTGAGTGGCCATCTCTCAGCAGTGATTTATCCCAGTGCATCAGCAGAGGGTTAGGGTTCTTTCCAAGGCTTCAGCTCTAGGATTCTGTGACTCACTACAAGTCCCAGGATCCCATAGCTGGGGCTGGGGGCATTAAAGGGGTCAAGCTGCATTATTTCTGCAGTGCAGATTAGACTGTAGTCCAGTGCTTAAACCACTTTGCCACACTGGTTCTTTAGGGTCACCATAAGTCACAAATGACTTGAAGGCACACAACAACAATCCATCTACCAGTGGCCTTGCTGTGGGTGGGAAACCTATCCTATCCCAGAGGATCAATCAGCCAGCCATCAGTTAACAGGCTGAGATAATTCCTCTCTTGCAGATGAACTACTGCATCCCTATACCTCCAATAAATCGTTTCCGATAAAGCAAGGATGTGTGTCAGTTTTCAGTACCCAACAAAGTCTTGGACAGGCTTGGAATTGCAGCCAGTTCCTGCTCAGAAGAACACAAGGCACCAGGGATGGTTATTGTAGGGGCTGCAGCAGCTCTACAACGAATGCATTTGCACAGCTCCAAGGCGCACCTGGTTGGTGCACTGCTCCCAATGCTCAGCTGTTCCTTCAACCTGCTGTCCTTGCCTTGCCTGTCACAGTGGTTTACGATGCCAGCAAGGACTTAATTACTGGCCCTGTCCTCCCGCAAGGAGCACAGCCTCTCCAGATAATAATAATGCCTTCAATGTGCTGAGCCAAGATGCTGATAACTGGCAGGAAACCTCTGGCGACTTGGGAAAAAAACAACCCCAAATCTGACCTGCACCAATGCCTACCATATATACTTGACTGTAAGTTGGCCTCATGCATAAATCGCAGACAGGTTTTGTGGTCAGAATTATGGATTTTGATTTTATCTGTAGATATGTTGAGGCCAGTGTGATGTAGTGGTCTGAGCATTGGAGTGGGACTCTGGAGACTGGGGTCTGATTCCTTGCTTGGCCATGAAACCCACTGGGTGACCTTGGTCAAGTCACAGACTCTCAGCCTTGAGGAAAGTAGTGGCAAACCCCTTCTGAACAAATCTTTCCAAGAAAACCCAATGGTTCACCTTGGGTCACTATAAGTCGCACTTGAAAGCACACAACAACAACAAAGGTTAGGCAATAATAGAAAAGATGCACGTTTTTTGTATTTGGGTTAGGCAGAAACAAAGAAAGACTGGACTGCAGTAAGGAGGTTGTAAGAACAAATCAGAATATATGGGAAAACAAAATGGTAGATTCTTCTTTAGAGGAGGGGAGTAGTTCCTGGGACCTGAACGGATGATGTCTAGTCCATTTGAATCTTTAGCTAATACAGGGGTAGGCAACTTTTTTCAGCCGGGGGCCGGGTTGCTGTCCCTCAGACAACTGGGGGGCTGAAGCCAAAAAATAATTTATTTTTTTTTACAATTTAAATAAATAAATAAACCAGGACAAATGTAGGACAACATTTTCAAATGGTGGACACTTTTTTTAAAAAAAGTGGAGGACACACAAAAAAATTTGCTGATTTTTTTTTAAAATGTTAATACAAATGCATGTTTCTGAGGCGTCTATAGACAATTGCCCCCCTTGCCCCTGCGCGCAAGAGGCCAAAGGCCCTGGTGGCAATTGGCGGCAGGACCGGGTTGGGGCCGGTCCCAAGGCCTCGCTGGGCCGCAGGTTGCCTACCCCTGAGCTAATACATATACCCATGTATAAGTTGACCTCATGTATAAATCAAGGGCAGGTTTTGGGGCCACAGTTATGGATTTTGATTTGACCTGTGGATAAGTCCTGGGTAAAACTTATGGGCATGTAACAAAGGATGTCAAAGATGAAGCAAAGGGAAACGATGCCAAAAAAAAACCTTGCAAAATTCCAGCAAGCATAACTTTTTGTGTTCACTTTCTGGATGAGGAGGAAATGACAGTAAATGGCAACCAGGCACATGTCAAAAATGATTTTAAAAAAGCAAGGCAAAACAAATGGCAACTACATTAGCAGTGACGTCATAACTTTAATGTGATAACTTTGCCTGACTTTAACCCAGAAAAGCAGGCAAATATACACAAATGTCTTTTTCAGACCCTTCAGTGCCTGATTCCTCTTGGAGCTCTTTTGAGGGGAAGCACCAAAGAGATGCTGCCGCTGCCATTTTTGCACCCAGACATTAAAAAAGGCCAGAAGTTGTGCCTCAGTGGAAGGATTATAGGAGGTCAGAGCTTTGGTAAGGTGCTCACTTATTGCCAAAGGGAATGGTTCCTTTTTTTGATAGACATTAAACTATTGTACTATTTCTGTTGGGGTTTGCTTCTAGGACCCCCGTGGATAACAAAAGTCATGGATGCTCAAGTCCCATTAAATACAATGGCATAGTGAAATGTTGTCCTTAACTAAATCTGTGAAATCAAGAATTTATATTATCTGTGAACATTTTTATGCTGTGGATGGTGGAAAGCATGGATAAAAATCAGTGGTTAAGGAGGACTGACTGTACTGCGGATAAGTTGACCCAGTTTTTTGGGGTCAAAATTTTCAGCTAAACTGTCTAGACACACATATGAGTATATGTAGTATTTTGTGCATCTAACTGCAACTGGTAGGAGATTATCATTTTATCCAGTTCTCTGTGGCAAAAGGCCATCTCCTCTCTTTCCATTCACTGCTCCAAACCCACTTTTGATTTTAGTAACACACATCTGGGAATGCTTTTGGAACATTTAGATTTGTGAACCTAGCCCCTACCTGTGCAAAGGAACTTGAAACAGTTTGCACAAATGTATTAGATATGAAGCTGGACATGGTCCAGGCTCTACCAGTTGGGTTTGTTGCTGTCCTGCAACTTGAACTCAGCTCTCTTGCATGAAGTCCAGCCCTTTGAGCTTGTTGTTGTAGTGTGCCTTCAAGTCATTTCTGACTTATGGCAACCCTAAGGTGGCCCTATCATGGGGTTTTCTTGGCAAGATTTGTTCAGAGGAAGTTTGAAGCCGAAATAGTGTGACTTGCCCAAGGTTACCTAGTGGGTTTTATGGCCCAGCGGGGACCTGAACCCTGGTCTCCAGAGTCATAGTCCAGTGCTCAAACCATATCACTATGCTGACTCTCTTGAGCCCATTGATAGCCCAAAATCCAGAGGTTAAAAAACAGAGCTGCCTAAATGCCAGCGAAGTGTAGTGGTTTGAACATTGGACTATGACTCTAGAGACCAGGGTTCAAATCGCTGCTCAACCATGAAAAATCCACTGAGTGACCTTGGTCAAGTTGCACTCTTTTGGTCTCAAAGGATGGTAATGGCAAGAAACCTGCCAAGAAAACCCCATGAAAGTTTCACCTTAGGGATAGAGACCTCCAAGTTAGAAATGGCTTGAAGGCACACAACAACAACAAATATAAACCTCTCCAATAAGAGGTCTCCTAGTTTCTGTAACACCTCACTGCCCCTTCCTTCATCTCCGTCTCCAATTTCCAAAGGTTGGAGCCTCCCTCCCCAACTTCACTCATTCCCATACTGCTTGTTACTTTGCACTCTATAACCCCAGTATTTGTAATTTAAAAAAAATAAATCCATTTTTTGCAGAAACCCAGATGTTGCATCTGGAAGTCATTTGGAGGGGAAAATTAAGTAATTTTCCCTAACTTATTCTGATGCAAAATTTGGTGGGCTTCACTATAGCAATCCACAAACCCCTGACCACAGGAGTACATGAGGCACCAGAATGAGTCATTCTTGGCTGCGTTGCATAAAACCATTTGTTCTTCCAAAGCCCTATTGGAGACCATGGGGCTGCTCTGGGGTAAGAGGAGTTAGTTGCCTGCTCACACATGGTTTTGCAGACTCGCCTGTAATTTCTCTTTAACTGTTGCTTGGCGCCAGTGATGGGAGAGATACTGTACAGGGTGGCAGACTTGATAGGGTCCTTGAATGGAGGCCTGGTTTGTGTATTTGCAGAAGATGGGGCTTTTCAGGGGAGTAGAACTAACAAAGAAATGGGGGACTGTTGATGGGAGTTGCTGTACAATAGCTTGTGAAGAGATGGAATGAAAAAGGAAAGCCAGGCAATTGGATGAATCAAGTTTGCTCATAGCTAGGGTTAACTGCGTTGGCCGTATAGCAGAGTACAATAACATCCCAAATCCACAGAACAGCGATACTTTTATTGGACCAACCCAAATGCACAAAATACATGTTGCAAACTTTCAAAGCTCCACTGGCTTTTTCCTCAGGGAAAGGTGTTTAAAATCATGCTGAAAGGTTTTGCCAAATGAAATGTGATTGATGAATGGATCATGATTGATGAATCGTGATGAATGTTTGGAATATAACAATAAGCGGGGGGAGAGTTAAGGAGTTAAGAGCATGTTCCTTGCCCTAGGTCACCCAGTGGGTTTCATGGTTGAGTAGGATTCAACCCCTGGTTCCAGAGTCATAGCCCAATACTCAAGCCACTATGCCACGCTGCCGCTCTGGACATGTCAGTATTGGGAGACAAAGAATCTTTTTAAAAAACCAAAATAACTGTATTCATCATTTCAACCAATATACAAAACATACATATCAGGATACAAAGCATCTTAAAGTCCAGGAAATCAAATTTAAATTCCATTAGCAACATGAAAAGGTCATTCCTTTGAGATCCAGGTTGTCTCCGTGCTTTGGGAAGCGACAGGTCCTGTTGCCAGGCAGAGACCTTTGAATTTCTCTAGAAGCCTCCATGCTTTTGCAAAATTAGGAAAAGTTTAGGTGCTGTTAGGTAAAACATGCCAAGTTGGCTCAGGAGAAGCAACACAGAAGCAGGCCAGAATTGGAACTGGCATCCTGTGCATAACAATAGCAGTGTAAAACAGAAAAGTGGGATATTGGCTGGAGTCCTGGTGGTGCCGTATGCACACATTTGCATGTGGTTAAAGTATGTTCTCCAAACAGTTGGATGGGCATCTTTTAGGAGTGCTTTAGTTTTATATTCCTGCATGACGGGGTTAGACTAGGTGACCCCTGTGGTCCCTTCTAACTCTGAGATTCATTGATTCTGTGTTTATTTTGCAATGAACTCATTCAGTTCACAGTTGCATTAAGCAGAGTTCCTCCAGTGTAACCATTTCACATGGGTTAAAATAAATTCTGTTTTAGTCCTGAGTAGAGTAGGTTCGAGCCAGGGCAGCATGTGGGTTTGAGTGGTGGGCTAGGACTGTAGGAGACCAGGGTTCAAATCCCTGCTCAGCCATAGAAACTCCCTGGTTGACCTTGAGCATATCACCCTCTCTCAGCCTCAGAGAAGGACCAAGTCAAAGCCCCTCTGATCAAGTCTTGCTAAGGTTGCTATAAAATGGAAATGATTTGAAGGCGCACAACAGTGACAACACTGAATAAAACTATTTCATCAATTGGATTTACCTACATGTGGCCTCCCTATTCAACAGTTGTTTCAATGGGTCTACTCTATGGGATGAGTCCACAGGATTCCAGCCATGCAATTGCTGGACGGTGGAAAACTTTCTTGGATGGTGGATAACCATTCATTAGTGCCTTTAATGTACAGGTTGAATCTCTCTTATCCACAATGCTTGGGACCAGGCATGTTTGAGATTTTCTCAGGTTTTGGAATATTTACATATATTTACATATACATAAGGAGATATCTTGGACATGGGACCCAAGTCTGAACACAAAATTAATTTATGTTTCATATATACCTTATACACATAGCCTGAAGGTAATTTTATGCATAATGCTTTTAATAATTTTGTGCATGAAGTAAAGTTTGTGTACACTGAACCATTAAAAAGCAAATGTGTCACCATCTCAGCCACCCATGAAAAATGGTTTGGATTTTGGCGTATTTTGAATTTTAGAATTCTGTCTAAGAGAGACTCAACGTATAATTTAAGAACCTAAATATAGGAAGTCCCCAATGTGCATCAAGGTGCACACCTGCACACTTACATATATCCACTTGCATATGGCTGCAATGCGCAACTTTGCTTCTGAAACCTTTAACTGAATGTTGTTGTTGTTAGTATTCTGTGATTCTATTATTCTATTTACTTATATTCTTCCTTTTCCCCAGTATGCTATTCAAAGCAGCTTGCAATACTTAATAATAATAATAATAATAATAATAATAATAATAATAATAATAGCAATAATAATATACCAGACACAAAATTACAAATATCATTAAATTATCCTTAAAATGTGTTGCAAAACAGCTATTATAAAAATCAAATAAACAAAACACAGATAGCAGAGCACAATTCTGCAAGACTCAATCCCTTTGGCCAGTCACTCTGCAAGGATGTTTGGATTTAGGAAAAACGCAGTCAAACCACTTCTGTAGAGCAATTTATGCATGTGTAAGACATCAACAGGATGCTGGCCTCTTAGTTGTTTCTGATTTATGGCGACCCCAAGGTCCATACATCATGGAATTTTCTTGGCAAGATATGTTCAGAGGAGGTTTGCCACTGTCTTCACCAGAGGCCGAGAGAGTGCGACTTGCCTAAGGTCACCCAGTGGGCCAAGCCTGGATTTGAACCCTGGTCTCCAGAGTCATAGTTCAGTGTTCAAACCACTACTCCATGCTGGCTCTCTGTCCCTATTAACAAGGAGTAAAGAATACATATAGCCAAGATAGATCTTGTGATCTGGCTGTTGAACACCTCAGGTTTTACAAGGGTCAGGTATAGTTAAGAAAGGAACATGACCGGCATATGACCTGACCGTTTCATTCCTCACCTCGGGATAACATGCAGTATTGGTGAACATGCAAATGCTTGTAATGGCCCCCAGGCGCATGATTCACACGCTAATAACAAACACTGATCTGTGCGCTGTTTTAGCGTCTATCTGGAACATTGTGAGCCCTGACAGCGGCATGAACATAACTTGGGGTGTTCACACTTCATTGGTACCTGGCTGAAGGCATTTGTGCCTTGGGGGAACTCACACACTTGCACATGCAATGTTCGCACAGAGAGAGTTGCAATGAAAATACTTTGAGAATAGTCCAGCAGACCATTCCTAGCCAAGAGGTGGTCTGTTCCTTGGTCCTGGACCTTGATTCCTGGCTGTTGAAGACTTTCCCCATCCTTTTCTAATGCCTTTCCTGGTGTGATTTGGAGACGGTCACCCAGAATAGGCAGATTCCTTTTGAGCAGAGCTAATAAAACTATAATACCTAGGGCTGTTTAGAGTGCATTCCCCCTGCATCCCCCTTGGCTCTGTAAAGGGATGGGAGGAGGTCTTGTCTACATTTTCAGCAAGCTGAAGGAGACACGTAAGAGGGCCATGACCTGCCAAAGGGATTGCAAAAAAGGATCAGCGGAAGAAACAGACCCCAGGAATCCTGGCTCCTCTCCGGGAAGCACTTACCTCCCTCCCTCTCCAGGAAAGCAAAAAGTAGAGACTAACCTCTCAGGCTGGAGCCTAAAGGCTGGGGGGCTTCCACGTTCCCAGGCCAAAACACCCTTCCCCTTCATGTCGGCCTGGCGCCATCCTAGAAGGGCAGGCAGAGTTCATTTCCTGCCCCACTGAGTCTTGTGAGCCCACTCAGCCTTCACAGGCCCAGAAAGGGAGCTGCTTCTCTTCCTGTTGTAACGTCTGGAGAGCATCAAAGGTTCTGGAGGTCAAGGTGATGTTCTGGAGCTGGTCAATATGACCAGTCCATGGCTTGGGAAGTTTACTCCCGAGTCTGTCTCTGTTTGGGGCTACTAAGTGCTTTCCAGAAACTCCATTTGGTCCACCAACACCACTCAGAGGACTTTTATCTCACCAGCCAGCAGTGCCGCCCCAATCCCGCTAGTTTGAGAATGGAAGCATACCAGTTTGGCATCATTTCTTATTATGGTTTCCCCCCACGATAGAGCTTTGGTGATACATGGTTGTGTGACCTGTTTTCTGCACTGCGAAACATGCATTCCAGGCAGTTCAAGGGGGTGAATAAGCAATTGTGGCTGCCAACCACCTCTGAAAGCTGGCTGCTGTGTGAATGTTCACACATCACCCTGCTTTGGGAATGTGTTGGCAACTGCAGTCACTGCACAGTACTGCAACAACACTGAGAAATGTGAAGTACTACACTTGGGTGGGGAGAATGAAATCCATAGATATAGGATGGGGGACACATGCCTTGACAAAGGGATCTAGGAATCCTAGTTGACCACAAGTTGAATATGAGTCAACACTAAGATGCAGCAGCTAAAAAAAAACAATGCAATTCTAAGTTGCATCAATGGAAGTATAGATTGAGGGAAGTTATAGTACTACTCTGTTCTCCTTTGGTTAAGCTTCACCTGGAATACTGTGTCCAGTTCTGGGCACCACAGTTCAAAAAGGATGTTGACAAATTGGAGTGTGTTCAGAGGAGGGCAACCAAAATGGTGAAGGGTCTGGAAACAATCAAGCCCTATGAGGAGTGGCTTAGGGAGAGGGATATTTTTAGCTGAATTCCTAGAGCGGTGTTCTCTCAGATTAAAAAATTAGTGGTTTTTTTATTTGTGGTTTTTCTACTTTCATGGTGGTCCTGTGCCCCTAACCCAGGTGAATGCAGAGGGCTGACTGCACTTCCGAATCTTACCTACAGTATTTCCTTCCTAGCAATCTTTCCAAGTCTTCTAATTTCATGACTACAGTCTCATACTGATTTTCCAAATCTTTCACTACTTTGATGCATCATCAGGTTTTAAGTTATTTAAATCTTTTGGTGGTCATTATTTTTTCTTCCCTTAATATTCAGAGAAGGGAGTTCAGGATGGATGGGAGTTTCTCAAAAGGGAGATACTGAAAGCACAATTTCAATCTGTTCCAATGAGGAGGGGAAATTGGAGGTGTCTCAAGAAACCGGGATGGATGACTAAGGAGCCTTCAAAGGAGCTACATTTTAAATGCACACTCGTCCCTCCACATTCACTGGGATTAGGAGCCACAGACCCCCATGTATGTGCAAAACTGCAAATAACAAAAACATTATGTTTTAAGTGTGCAGTCGAAGGCTTTCATGGCCGGCATCCATAGTTTTTTGTGGGTTCTTCGGGCTCTGTCGCCATGTTCTAGAAGAGTTTCTTCCTGACGTTTTGCCAGCATCTGTGGCTGGCATCTTCAGAGAATGTTTGCCTGGAAAGGACTTGGCTATATATATTGTGTGACCTGGAAAGGCAGGAGTGATTTGCATGTATATTGTTTGTTGCTGATGGCAGTCCTCAGGGTGGGAGGGTCTGCACAAGAGGATTAATGTCTGCTTGATTCCTGCTCATTGTCTGCTGGGAGATTTCTCATTTGCGTTTGCACCAAAGGGTGCTCAACAATGGCTCCTTTTCATCCTGGAAAGAAGTGACCAGTAGGTGCTACAGGGTTCTGTCCTGGGCCCGGGGCTATTCAACACCTTTACCAATGACATGGATGAAATAATAGAGGGTATGCTTATCAAATTTGCAGATGACACCAAATTAGGAGGAATAGCTAACACCCCAGAGGACAGGATCAAAATTCAAAATGGCCTTAATAGATTAGAAAACTGGGCAAAGCTAACAAAATGAGTTTCAACATGGAGAAATGTAAGGTATTGCACTTAGGGCGGAAAAATGAAAGTCATAGATATAGCATGGGGGATACCTGACTTAACAAGACTATGTGTGAAAGCGATCTAGGAGTGCTAGTAGACCACAAGTTGAACATGACTCAACAGTGTGATGCGGCAGCTAAAAAGGACAATGTGATTCTAGGCTGCTCCAGAGAACAGGACCCAGAACAATATCTATGCAAGCTGCAGGAAAAGAGAGTCCACCTCAACATTAGGAGGAACTTGCTGACAGTGAGGGCTGTTCAACAGTGGAATACACTCTCTTGGAGTGTAGTGGAGTCTCTTTCTTTGGAGGTCTTTAAACAGAGGCTGGATGGCCATCTGTCAGGGATGTTTTGATTGAGAGTTCTTGCATGGCAGAATGGAGTTGGACTGGATGGCCCTTGCAGTCTCTTCCAACTCTATGATTCTATGATTTTCCTTTTCCATTTTGTTCCTGCATATTCATTAGTAGTCATTTCATTGGATGCCATCTTCAGGAAATACATGCATGACTCTCTTCAATATTTAGTATCTAGGATTTCTGTTACTGCTACCATCTTTTAGTCAAGACTTTTCAAGATCTTCTGTCCTGCTTTGTGTTAAATTGCTGCACTTTTCTTCTTTTTTAATTTTATTATTATTGTTATTATTATTATTATTATTATGATAGCTGCTTTGGCTTTTTGTTTTCACAAGCTGCCTTGTTCCTGTATCACAGAGGAAGGCTCCTTAGTCATTTTATCATAAATAAATACAAATATAAAAGCTTTATTTCCCTTGAGAAAGGTTGCTAGTCAAGGAAATGATTTCTTTTATTCTTTAACCCCAACCAAGGAGTCATAAAGGCCAATAAAGTCCATCTCCAGTTTCTTTGATCTGCCAGAGCCTTCTAGCTCTGCTCAAAAGCAAATGTTTTTGAAATTATGGAGTTTGCAATTTCATATCCTCCCAACATTTCACAGTTGAAAACCATGGCATGTGTGCCTGAGCAACATCAAAACAATGGCAAAAGGGGAAAAGGTATTAATGAGGAAGACCAGAAGATAGAAGTGGCTACAGCAGTTTGCTTTTGCCTGATAGATTCAGACTACAAACTTACTGGCATCCAATGCAATTCATTTAAGACTGGTATTACTTGGTATTCCAGTCAGCACTGCAGTTTCTACATTTTGCACTAACTGCAACTTCTGAGTCTTCTCCAAGTGCAGCCCCATGTAGAGTGCATTGCAGTAGTCTAATCGTGAGGATGCCAGTGCATGGACTAGAAATGTGGCTAGATTTCAAAGATATAGCCTTGTTAGTCTGTCGAACCAGTATGTAGGGAGATCTTGTAGCATCTTTGAGACTAACTGAAAGAAAGAAGGTGGCAGCATAAAAAGATGTTCCCACATTCTCACATATCAATGGCATATATTTGTCTGTCCCTTGTTTCCACTCCACCAAATGCATCTGAGGCTCATGCTGCCAACATCTTTCTTTCAGTTAGTCTCAACAATGATACAAGATCTCTGTATGTACTGTGGGTAAGTTATCTCAGTTCAGAAAAGGCTGTAACTAGCACACTGGTTAAAGCTGGCACCAAGCACTCTGAGCCATAAAGTCTGCTTGGGCCTCCAGGGACAGGAATGGCTCTAGGAGCACTCCCAAGCAATCCACCTCCTCCTTCAGGGGGAGAGCAACCCCATCCAGGACAGCCTGTTCACCCAGTTCCTGGACTCAAGAGCCACTAATCCACACAGTGTCTGTTCGCTCAGGATCTAACAGTCAGTGGCATCAAAAGCTGCTGAGAGATCCAGGAAGACCAAGAGATGGAATAATAGAATCCTAAAATTGGAAGAGCTCCCAAAGGGCCATCCAATCCCACCCTCTTCTGACACAGTCAAAGTAGCCCCTGTGGATGGATGGCCATCCAGCCTCTGCTTAAGGACCTCCAAGGAGGGAGCCTCCACCACTCTCTAAGGAAGGAGTGTGCTCCACTGTCAAACAGCCCTTACTGTCAGGAAGTTCCTCCTAATGTTGAGGTGGACTCTCTTTTCCTGTAGTTTACATCCGTTGCTCTGTGTCCTGTTCTCTGGAGCAGCAGAAAACAAGCTTGCTCCATTCTTGATATGACATTCATTCAAATACGTAATCATTTCACCTCTTAACTGTCTCTTAACCAGCACTCCCCCATCTTAACCAGAGCAACTAAGGCTGTGTCAGTGCCAAATCCTGACCTGAAACCAGACTGAAATGGGTCCATATCTTCTATTTCCTCCAAGAACACCTGATGTTGCTCAAGCACTTTGCCCGAAAGGAGGTATTTGCAATAGGGCAGTAGTTCCCATATATTGCTGGGTCCAGGGAGGTCTTCTTCAGGAGAGGGCAAGCCATGGCCTTCTTCAAGGCAGCAAACATATTAGAATCATAGAATCATAGAGTTGGAAGAGACCACTAGGGCCATCCAGTCCAACCCCCTGCCATGCAGGAAATCCAAATCAAAGCATCCCTGACAGATGGCCATCCAGCCTCTGTTTAAAGACCTCCAAGGAAGGAGACTCCACTACACTCCGAGGGAGTTTGTTCCACTGTCAAACAGCCCTTACTGTCAGGAAGTTCCTCCTAATGTTGGGGTGGAATCTCTTTTCCTGGAGCTTGCATCCATTGTTCCGGGTCCTGTTCTCTGGAGCAGCAGAAAACAAGCTTGCTCCCTCCTCAATATGACATCCCTTCAAATATTTAAACAGGGCTATCATATCACCTCTTAACCTTCTTTTCTCCAGGCTAAACATCTCCAGCTCCCTAAGTCGTTCCTCATAGGGCATGGTTTCCAGACCCTTCACCATTTTTGTCGCCCTCCTTTGGACACGCTCCAGTTTCTCAATGTCCTTTTTGAATTGTGGTGCCCAGAACTGGACACAATATTCCAGATGGGGCCTGACCAGAGCAGCATACAGTGGCACTATTACTTCTCTTGATCTAGACACTATACTTCTATTGATGCAGCCTAAAATTGCATTGGCCTTTTTAGTTGCTCCATCGCACTGTTGACTCATGTTCAACTTGTGGTCTACTTGGACTCCTAGATCCCTTTCACATGTAGTTTCATTCAGCCAGGTGTCTCCCATCCTATATCTGTGCATTTTATTTTTCCGCCCTAAGTGCAATACCTTACATTTCTCCATGTTGAATTTTATTTTGTTAGCTTTGGCCCAGCTTTCTAGTCTATTCAGGTCATCTTGAATCTTGATCCTGTCCTCTGGGGTATTAGCTATTCCCCCTAATTTGGTGTCATCTGCAAATTTGATAAGTCTACCAAGCTGGTAATTTTATCAAAGAAAGAGATCAGATTTGTCTGGCATGACTTGTTTCTCTGAAACCCATGTTGACTTTTTGTGATTATGGCATTGCCTTCTAGATGTTCACAGACTCTCTGTTTAATGATCTGCTCCAGAATCTTTCCTAGTACTGATGTCAGACTAACTGGACGATAATTGTTGGGATCCTCTTTCTTCCCCTTTTTGAAGATGGGGACAACGTTTGCCCTCCGCCAGTCTGCTGGGACTTCTCCTGTTTTCCAGGAGTTCTCAAAGATTATTGCCAATGGCTCTGATATTACATTTGCCAGTTCTTTTAATACCCTTGGATGGATTGGCCCTTTCTGCAATGGCTAGGTTACTCTGGGGGTGGCCAGGAGTATTCTGGCCTTGGATTTATCTCCACTTCTGCCTGTTACCTTAGTACACACCCCGTTCTGACATGGGGGTGTCTGTTCACATGTGCATCCCACTTTGCCAGCCAGCATGGTCACCACCACAGCAAGCTGCATGCTTTTGAGGTCAGAATGAGGTGCCCAGCAACCATTACATGGCTGGGCAAGTTGTTCTGCCCTCAGAGCAAAGTGACAGGTGGCAGTAGCTGTTTCATTGGGCATCACAGAGGGATGCAAAGGAAACAGCTGCCCAGCATAGGAAGAGAGGCCTCCTGATCTTCCGGGACGATCCAAAGCAATGGAGACTTTTTAAAGTCTGCAATAAGAGGACCATACTTCAAGTTTGGAGCTGAATGCCCAGAATACTGAATTATAGAATCATAGAGTTGGAAGAGATCCCAAGGGCCATTCAGTCCCACCTCATTCTGTCTCAACCTCCTGCAAATAAGAAAGACCAGATTGGCGGCGACCTCCCAGAGATCTTTCTCAGCTGCCACCCCAAAAATCTGGAACGACCTGCTGGAAGAAATTTGCCAATTCTCCTCACTGGAGGCTTTCAAAAAGGAGACTAAAACCCTTCTCTTCCAGCAGGCCAACCCAGATGGAAAACTGTCCAGAACCTATTGAACCTTTTCCACCACCTCTTTCATCGTGGACTGTGCAATAATTGTGATGTGTTGTTATATATTTTAACTGTGTCCTACTATGTAATTTTAAATTTGGGTGGGAGGGTTAGGCAGAGGTTTTGTGGGTTTTAATGATTGATCTTTATGTACTATATAATGTTGTTACCCGCCTCGACCCCAAAACGGAAGAGGCGGGATATAAATAAATATTTTATTCATTCATTCATTTAACCAGCCTCTGTTTAAAAACCTCCAAAGAAGGAGACTCCACCACTCTCCAAGGCAGCGTCTTCCACAGTTGAAAAGCTCTTACTGTCAAGAAGTCCTCCTAACATTGAGGTGGAATCTCTTTTCCTGGAGCAGCAGAAAACAAGCTTGCTCCATCCTCAATATCACATCTTATTAAATACTTAAACAGGGCTATCAAATAATAATAATAATAATTTGTTTATTTATTGACCGCTTTTCCCAGGATCAAAGCGGTGTACAACATGTAAGATAAATACATTACAAGCAATGACATATTTAAAAATTTGGGAAATATTAAAATGGCTTACAGTCTAAAATCAAATATTTACAACATACAGCATACAGTTTGGCAATTATTAAGATTCTAATATATATACACCATAGACTTGCTAATTAGCTTACTTGCTGTTCACCGCTATGATCTTTGGAATAGCGGTATATAAATAAAACATATTACTGTATTATTATTATTATTATTATTATTATTATTATTATTATTAGACAATCGGAGGGGGAACTTATTACAAGGAGTTAGGAGGGTACGCTTGTAGGAAGAGGTAGGTTTTTAGTGCCTTTTTAAAGGCTTCCACCATTCCACTAAGGCAGATCTCATCTGGTAAAGCATTCCAGAGAGAAGGCGCTACAGCTGTAAAAGCCCTTTGCTGGGTAGTCGCCAATCTCACCTTAGGATGACCGAGTAATAATTTACCTGTTATCCTGAGTCTGCGGGGAGGATTATGCAGAGAGAGGCGTTCCCTCAGGTAACCTGGGCCCAAGCCATTTAGGGCTTTAAAGGTAATAACCAACACTTTGTACTGGGACCGGAAACGAATTGGCAGCCAGTGAAGAGATTTTAAAACAGGTGTTATGTGGGCAGATCTCGCTGTCCCCGTAATCAGTCTGGCTGCAGCATTTTGGATCCATTGAAGTTTCCGAACCTGATACAAAGGTAGCCCCATGTAGAGCGCATTGCAGAAATCCAAACAGGAGGTTACCAGCGCATGTAGTACATTTTCTAGGTCCCCTCGGTCCAAACAGGGAAATAGTTGGTGTATCAGCCAAAGCTGGTACCAAGCACTCCTGGCCATCGCATCTACTTGAGATGATAATTGTAGAAATGAATCCAGGAGAACTCCCAAACTATGAACTGTGTCCTTTAGGGGAAGTTTAACCCCATCTAGGACAGGATGACAAATTTCCCTGCCCAGGCCAGGGGAACCTATCATGAGTAGGGAACATATCACTTCTTAACTTTCTGTTCTCCAGGTCAAACATATCTGATTCCCTAAGTCTCTCCTCATAGGGCATACACAGACCCTTCACCATTTTGGTTGCCCTGCTTTGGACACACTCCAGCTTCTCAAAATCCTTCTTGAACTGTGGTGCCCAGAAACTGATGCAGTATTCCAGGAGAGGCTTGACCAAAGCAAATTAAAGTGGCACTATTACTTCCCTTGATCTAGGCATTATACTTCTATTGATGCAGCCCAGAATCACATTGGCTTTTGGCACTGACCCCATGAGTCTTGGTACTGGACACCTTCCTGGACTCTGTCAAGTGTGGTGTCAAGTCCTGAACAAATCAAGGAACTTTTTCCTTGAAGGACCTAGCAGATATTTTTCACAGCAGGTAGCTGTGGGTTTCATACCTGAGTTCTCTGGGTTTATATTGAAAAGTCTCCTCAGCAGTCCAAGTAAGAACAGAACAATGTCAGTAAGCCAACACCACACTATTACAAGCCCATTTCAGTAAATTCCTAAAAGCCTGAAGAAATAGGAAAGTTTTCACTTCTTTATGGCAGGAGAGCAAGGAAGGAGCCAGCTGGGCTTCTCCAGGGAGGGAGTTTCTGGCGGAATCCACATTGCACAGGTAATGCATTTTGATACTTCTTTAACTGTCATGGCTCCATCCTATGAAATCCTGGGATTTGAAATCTGTTGTGGCACCAGAGCCCTCTGACACAGAAGGCAATATATCTCACAAAACTTCAAATCCATGACTTCCATAGCTTTGAACCATGGCAGTTAAAGTGGTATCAGGATACTTGATTTCTGCAGTGCAGATTCAGCCTCTGGGAGCAGTGACAGAGAAGGTCCCATGTTCCCACAAAGCAGCCTTGGAAAAGAAAAGGGCCTCTCCTTAAGATCTTAGAGCTCAAACATGCTCATATAGGGAGACAGGATCCTTCAGGTAGCCTGGACTTGTTCTGGGATTGAGTGCAGAATAGCTGTGTTTCGGTATGACTGTAGTCTTTGTGTCCAGTTGTGCAGGAAAATGTCAACAAATGGGATGCATTTTTCTCCTGCCAGATTAACATAATCTCTAAAAATTACTTGTCTGGATTATAATTCCCAAAAATGCTGTTTGAAGACTATTAGGAACTGTAGTCTAAAGAAAGAAATTTTTCCAAGGTCTGCATTGAGCAATATATGAGTTGGGATGATTCCTGCTTGTTTGTTTTGCTGATGGTTGATTCTTTAGGATTTAAGGAGAAATGACCTCTGAAAACCAAGATTAATTTGGTTTCTCTTCAATCAATAGTGAAATAAAAGTTGAAGCCTGATCAGCCATTTGCTTTCCATAAGAGAAAGGGGGGAGGCATTGCTTTGCTTTGCTGAGAACATCTCAGCCCCGTGCAGCAAAATTCAACAAAATCAAACATTCACCATACAGTATAGTGATACCTTTGTTTTTCCTGGCAAGCTTTTGGTTTAAGCTGCCTTTTTATATGTAAGCAGGAGAGCTTCTCATTGGGATGCCTTATTTATCTTTAAAACTTTGAGGTGTCTTGTAAATGATTTTGTACTATTTCATGGGGTGATTTGAACTGTTTTTAATGTTTTACTGTGAAGGTGTTTAATTGACTCAGTCTAGGAGCTGCTTTGGGAGAAAGGAGGATACACATTAAAGCAAATAAAATACAGGTTGAATCTCCCTTATCTGGAATTCTGAAATACAAAATACTCCAAAAGCCAGAACTGTTTTTTTCATGGGTGGCTGAGATAGTGACGCCTTTGCTTTCTGATGTTTCATAGAAAGTTACCTTCAGGCTATGTGAATAAAGTATATATGAAACATAATTAAACTTTGTGTTTAGACTTGAATCCCATCTCCAACGGATGCAGTTCGACACCACTCTTAAGTGCCACAGCTCCATCCTATAGAATCCTGGGATTTGTAGTTTTGTAAGGTCTTTAACTTATTATTATTATTATTATTAACTTTATTTATAAAGCACCGTAAATCTACACAGCGCTGTACAAAACCAAGTAAAATCAAGACTATAAAAGCCTGTCTATGGCGTACAATCTAAAAGTTAAAGCAACAAATTAAAAACATCATATGAAACAAGTTAAAACAGCAATATCCACTATTGAGGCAAGCATCTGAACAACCAGGACACAATCACAGACTCCCTGGGAACGCTTCCCTAAACAATATGGTCTTTAACTTGGCTTTGAAGCCTCACCAAGTACAAATCCCAGGATTTTGTTGGATGGAGCCATGGCAGTTTAAGTGGTGCCAAACTGCATTATTTCTACAGTGTAGATGCACCCCAAGAGACCTCATTTTGGATATGCAAATATTCCACAATCTGGGGGGAAAAAACCTAAAATCCACAACAGTCCTGGTCCCTAAAACATTTCAGATAAGGAAGACTCAACCTGTACAATATGCAGACTTTTCAAGCTTGACTGGGTTCGTCATCAAAGATGTTTAAATTATACAGGATTGAAATGCTGGCGATGCTATTTTCCAGCCTGGAAGAATACTCATCCATATCATCTGAACTGAGAACAAAACCAACAAAATGCATGACTAGCATCTTGAATTTTTTCTCCTGTATGGTTTTTAACACCTTACCTGGTGAAGAAGAAGCTAGTGGAGTTTCGAAAGCTTGCAACTTGTATATTTGTGCATTTTGGTTGGTCTAATAAAGGTATCCCTGTTTGGTGGATTTTGGATGTTCCTGGATTTGCTATATGGCCAACATGGCTATCCCTGGATGTTATCAGGCCTATGTTCTGTCTGAGATGTTGTCAGTTAAGATGGTATTGAGGGATTTCAGTGCAGACTGAAGCTGCTCCCCTTATTGGCCTTGTGAGGGCTAGAGACAAAGAGCAATAAAAGACAGATAATAAAATTTCAACTCCTTTTAGCGACTAGAGAACTCTAGAATCAAAGAATCAGAGGGAACACAACTATTTTGCAACAGACTGGAGAAAACAGACACCATGTGTTTTGCAGCAGCTTCTGTTACCTGCACAGGTATTTCTGTCTGTTGGGGCAAATAGGATCCCAGATGTGGAGTTATGGGGCTAAATCTGAGCCAGAGAATAGCCTCGAGCCTTTGGCAAAGCCCCATATCCTTTGCCAAGGGAGCAGCTCTGCTTTTGCAAAATTTGGAATTAGCCATCCCCCTCCTCCTCCTCCTCCTCCTTCAGCCCAACAATCTCACTCCTTGCAGCTCGTAAAAGGGCTCAAATTAAAGAGTGCAGGATAAGTGTTGGCAGGCAGTCAAGTTTCTCTCCCAGGAGCCCAGGAGGCAGAGAATTAAAAGGAAACACATGATGCAAAAGCCACCGGCTCCGTCCTCCTTCAGAAATCTTGCATCCTTTCTCCGTTCTGAAGGTGGAACACACCACAGGTTTACAGGGCAGACTGGGCACCTCTTTTCTGCAAGGCACCATCATTTACCCAGCATGACATGGTGGTTTGAGTGTTGGAGCAGCACTCTGGGAGACTAGGGTTCAAATCCCCACTCAGTCATGGAAATCCAGTGGTTGATCTTGGAGAAGTCACATACACAGTCTCAGCCTCAGAGGAAAGTAATGGCCCCCATGGTACATTCATGGACTCTTAAAGCTGGAAGAGATCTCAAGGGGTCATCTAGTCTTCTGCCACGAATGGATGCACACCTGAAAGATGCCATCAAACCTCTGCTTAAAGGCTTAATGAGACTACATGTCAAAGGGATCTAGCAGCCCTAGTAGACCACAAGTTGATCATGAGTCAACAGTATCATGCAGCATCTAAAGAGGTCAATGCAATTTTAGGCTGCACCAAAAGAAGTAGAGTCTCTAGATCAAGGGAAGTAATAGTGCCACAGTATTCTGTGGTCAGGCCTCACCTGGAATAATCCTGGGTCCAGTTATGGGCACCAGGATTCAAAAGGGATCTTGGCAAGCTGGAAAGATCAAAATGAATCCATGAACCCCTATGAGGAGAGACTTAGGGAGCTGTGTAGGTCTAGCCTGGAGAAGAGACAGTGAAAAGGTGATATGATAACCTTGTTTAAATGTTTGAAGGGATGTGATATTGAGGAGAGAGCAAGTTTGTTTTCTGCTGCTCCAGAGAATAGGACTCAGAACAAAGGATGGAAACTACAGGAAAAGAGATTCCACCTCAACATTAGGAGGAACTTCCTGACAGTAAAAGCTATTCAACAGTGGAAAGAACTGCCTGGGAGAGTGACAGAGTTTGCTTCTTTGTAGGTCTTCAAGCAGAGCCTGGGCAGCCATCTCTCAGGAATGCATTGACTGAGCATTCCTGCATGGCAAGGGGTTGGGCTGGATGGCCTTATGATCTCTTCCAACTCTTTGATTCTACTTCCAAAGAAGGAGAGTCCACCATCCTCTGAGGTGGTCTATTCCACTACTAAATAGCATTTGCCATCAATAATTTCTTCCTAATATTTAGGTAAAAAAACAAATCTTGAACACATTGATTCTCCCATATCTGAAATGCTTGGGACCAGAAGTGTTTTGGATTTAGGAATTTTGTTCTGTTTTTTTTGGAGTTTAAAATACCTGTACTGTATTTGCATATATGTACATAATGAGTATCTTGGAGATGGGGCCCAGCTTTAAATACAGCATTGTTATTGTTTATTGTTGTGTGCTTTCAAGTCCTTTCCGACTTATGGCAAACCTAAGGCGAATGTATCATGAAGTTTTCTTGGCAAGATTTGTTCAGAGGGGGTTTGCCATTGCCTTCCTCTGAGGCTGAGAGCATGTGACTTGCCCAGAGTCACCCAGTGGGTTTCAGTGGCCAAGCTGGGATCTGAACCCTGGTCTCCAGAGTCCTAGTCTAATATTCAAACCACACTGGCTCCAAGTTTAAATACAAAATGCATGTATGTTTCATGTACAGACATATCCTGAAGGTAATTGTATATAATATTGTATTTTGAAATAATTTTGTGCATGAAACAGAATTTGTGTCCCTTGAACCATCAGAGAGCAAAATTGGCACTGTCTCAGTCACACATCAAAGAAGTTTTGGTTGTGTTTTGGAATTCCAGAGAAGAGGTACTCAGCCTGTAATGTAAATCCACTGGTTCATCATTCTAGTACCTGGAACAGTAGAAAATGTGTCTGAATTGACTTGAAAGCACAGAACCACAAAGAATACCAGTGTACATTGTGCCAACAGTGGCCAGTGAGGGACAAGACAAGCAGCAGGAGCTCTCTGTTGCCTGAGCATCTTGAGTCATTTTCTTCGCTTCTGAACTCTGGGCCCATCCACACTGCACATTGTAGCACATGATTCCATCCTAGGGAATCTAGGGTTCACAAGATAACTTAGGGCCCGAACAGACAGGCCAAAATAAAGCTGCTTCGAGTCACTTTGGAGGTATGCTGTTTAAGTGACACACACATCTTAAGAGGCCAGAAGCTGTGCCAAAGCTGCACTCCAGTCCTTAGGAGTGGAGCATGGCTTTGGCACAGCTTCCAGTCTCTTAAGATGCATGAAGCATTTAAATAGCATACCTCCAAAGTGACCGGAAGCAGCTTTATTTTGGCCTGTCAGTTCGGGCCCTTAGTTTCACAAAGTACTTAAAATTCTCAGCCAGAGAGAGCCTCACAAGACTTAATTCCCTTGATCTAAACACTATACTTCTATTGATGCAGCCTAGAATCACATTGTCCTTTTTAGCTGCCACATCACACTATTGACTCATGTTCAACTTGTGGTCTACTAGAACTCCTAGATCCCTTTCACATCTTGTCTTGTCAAGCCAGCATCCCCCATTCATTTCATGTTTTCTGCCTAAGTGCAGTACCTTACATTTCTCCGTGTTGAAATTCATTTTGTTAGCTTTGGCCCAGCTTTCTAATTGATTGAGGTCATTTTGAATTTTGATCCTATCCTCTGGGTATTTACTCCTTCTCCTAATTTGGTGTCTTCTGTAAATTTGATACACATAATAATAATTTAATTTATTTATATACCGCTATTCCAGAGATCATAGCGGTGAACAGCAAGTAAGCTAATTAGCAAGTAAGCTAATTTGCCCCCAACAGTCTGGGTACTCATTTTAGCTCCCTCCTCGGAAGGATGCAAGCCTGAGTCGAGCTTGGGCCCTTTTGCTGGTCTTGAACTCGCAAACCTTGTGGTCTTGAGTGAATGGCTGCAGTACAGGCATTTAACCACTGTGCCACCAGGGTTCCTATTCCTATTCCTTCACCCAAGTCATTGATAAAGATGTTGAATAGCCCTGGGCCCAGGACAGAACCCTGTGGCATCCCACTGGTCATTTGTCCACAGGATGAAGTAAAGGAGCCATTGCTGAGCACCCTTTGGGTTTGGCTACTCATAGAATCATAGAGTTGGGGAAAACCCAAAGGACTAACAAGTCCAATCCAATTTTGTCATGCAGGAATACACAACCAAAGCCCTCCTGACAGATGGCCATCCAGCCTCTATTCAAAAACCTCCAAAGAAGAAAACTCCATCACTCTCCAAGGCAGCAACTTCCATTTTCAAACAGCGCTTACTGTCAGGAAGTTCTTCCTAATTGTAATTGTAATTATTATATGTAATATGTAATTATATGTAATTGCAATTGTAATTGTAATTGGTCAACCAATTACAGATCCACCTAACAGATGCATTCTCTATCACACCTTTTACTGGCTTGTTTGCAAGGATATCGTGGGGGGCCTTGTCAAAGGCCTTACTGAAATCAGTGTGGGTCTCAGTGTGTATGTCAGCACTCCTTGTGACTGGCAACCCTGAAACGCGCCTCCTGGATTCCAGATAACCACCTTGGAGCCGAAATTGAAACCCCAAGAATTCTGGTTGCAGAGTCTCAAGAGGGCTGCTGTGGTGAATTGGCAGAGGGACGGCAGCTGGGAATTGTCCTTGTATTGGTACAAAGGTTGTGGAAGCATCTGGCAGCTTGAGTGGGGTGTCAGGTTCCCAGCAGTAACTGGAGACCCTTATGGAACACTGCCCGGTCTGTTCTCCCTCTTTGGGTGGCATGTGCAGCCGGGAAGTGCGGGGAAAGCCATGCCCCCAGGCTTGCAGGCGTGCATATTAACCTTCAAACAGGGACAGAAATGCAGAGCTTGGCTCGTAACAAGGTGGGAAGGAGGCACAGTCCTTGTGGTGGTGGCCGCCAAAGACGGGAGAAGAGACAGGCATCGGAAATGACATCCCTGCTTAAAGGAGAATGACCGAGTGCCATTTAGAGAAGGAAATCCTTTGACTTCTTCACCCTCACATGCAAAGGCTAATCATTGCTGTAGGTTTTTCTTCACTGCAGGAGAAAATGAATATTTCTATATGGTTTTCTCTTGCATTTGAATGTCCTGAAGTTTGTTGTTGTTGTTAACTGTCCTTGAGGGGACCCCAACTCATGGCAACCCTTTGGATGAGATGTCTTTAAGAACCCCTATCCTCCACTGCTCTGCTCAGGTCATGCAAGTTCATACCATATCAAATTCTAGTTTGTAACTGTTTGCAAAGTGCCATGTACATTGGTGACCCTACATAAATAAATGAGGAGGAGGAGGAGGAGGAGGATCTAATTATTATTCTATGTAAATATATGATAATATTTATCACTCTATAAATAAATACTATATAAATAAATATATAAAGAACTATACACACATGCACACGCACACTATATAAATAGATGATGATGATGATGATAATACCAGTGACCTTCCTAACTGAGTCTATCTATCTGTGGCCTTCTTGACTGAGTCTATCTATCTGTGGCCTTCCTGACTGAGTATATCCAGTGCGGGGCTTCCTCTCTTTCTGTTACCTTCTACTTTTCCTAGTGTTATTGTCTTTTCAAATGAGTCCTGCCTTCTCATGATATGTCCAAAGTATGACCACTTCAATTTTATCATCTTGGCTTCCAGAAGGAGTTCAGGCTTGATCTGTTCAAGGACCCTTTGGTTGTCTTTTTGGCCCTCTATCATATCCTCGGCACTTGCCTTCTTTAATAGTCCTGAAGTACAGCAAAGGAATTATTCTGCAGAAAAACAAATGTAATTTTAATGCAGAAATACAAAACCAAATGGAAAGAGCCATGTGTTTTTTGTGATTCCTAGAGGGTCTGAGATGGCTTGGAAGGGACCCCAAGGGTCATCTTTTCCACACTCATTAATGATACAGGAAAGCATCCTTGAGAAGTAGCCATCTGGACATTGCTTAAAGTTGACCGATCGACCACCTTCTAAGAAGTCATCAAATAGCTCTTGCAGTCAGCAAGTTCTTCCCAATATTTATTCAAAGTCCCCTTTCTTGCCATTTGAATTCAGGTGTTGCCCTCTGGAGCAGCAGAAAGCAAGTTGGCTCCATCTTGTTTAAAATGGTTTTTAGCTGTTTTTAATATGGTTCTTAATAAGGTTGATATTTAATTGCTTTTTAACCTTTGTAAATTAATGTTTTAGTTGGACGTTTTTTAAAATTAATGTAAGCCACATTGGATCCATTTAGGGAGAAAGGCAGGATATAAGTGATTAAAAAAGAAATCTTCTATATAATGCAAACATTCCAGATAGCTAAAGATGGTTTTAGCATGGCCACAATAACTTTGTCTTCTCCAAGCTAAACATCCCCATGTCCCTTAACTGTTTCCCATAGACTTTGGCATCCAGGCCTTCTTGATGGTGGAAAAAGCTCAAATCGATACATATGCATATATGTGTATGTGAAAGAGGCTACATCCACACTGTAGAAATAATCC
Source organism: Sceloporus undulatus (assembly GCF_019175285.1). NCBI lineage: Eukaryota > Metazoa > Chordata > Lepidosauria > Squamata > Phrynosomatidae > Sceloporus > Sceloporus undulatus. The sequence goes on along the minus strand of NC_056523.1, from coordinate 332,352,141 downwards.
AGGTTGATACCACTGTCTTTAACTTTCATGGCTGCATACTATGGAATTCTGTGAATTGTGGGCAACATTTAGCCTTCTCTGTCAGAGAGCACTGGTGCCACAACAAACTACAGTTCCCATAATTCCATAGCATTCAGCCATGGAAGTTAAAGTGATGCCAAACTGCATTGTTTCTGCAGTGCAGATGCAGCTGGAGAAAAGAGGGAAAGAAAGAGAGGGCATGAGAGAAAGACAAGGACCTAACTTCTGAAATGTTAATGAAGCTGAACCAGGAAAATACAGTGCCGCAGAATGCGGGTGCCTCACAAAACTAAAGATCCCAGGATTCTGTAGGATGGAGCCATAACTACATTGTTTCTATAGTATTTATTCATTTGTCTTTTCAGCAGTCCATTGTGTCTGTAGAACTCCTACCCTTTCAAATGAGTTCATTCGCTACCTTTTGGCTTTTTTTGCTCATCCACCTTTCTCTTCCACCCATAAAAACAGGAGATTCAGTGGGCCCTTGGTATCTGCTGGGCTTTGGTTCCAGGACCCCCCTGGATACCAAAATCCATGTATGCTCAAATCCCATTATAGTATAATGGTGCCCCTAATGTTAAATGGCAAAACCAAGTTTTGTTTTTATTTAGGGGAGAAATATTTTCCGTGGATGGTGCAATCTGTGGATGCAGAATCCGTGATCTGGTGGGTGACTATATAGAAGTTTGTGGGGAGTTAATTTCTTGAGGGAGAAACACATGGCATGTGAGGAAAAGAACATGCCACTCTCCCTTGCAGCATGGCCACTTCCCATCCATTGCAATTTGCAGACTTGGGGATGCAATTGCATTCTCACAGATCTTTGAGTATTGGACTATGACTCTGGAGACCAGGGTTCAATTCCTCACTCAGCTAGGAAATCCATTGGGTGACCATGGGCAAGTCACACTCTCTCAGCCTCAGGGAAAGGCTATGGCAAACCTCCTCTGAACAAATCTTGCCATGAAAACTCCATGATGGAAACGACTTTAAAGCACACAACAACAAAGTTTGATCATGGTGTGAGACCTGAGACTTTCTGTGGTCTACGTCCTTTCATCTCCTAACTCCAGATCACTGTGCAATTGCCATGATAAAGGGTGCTTTAGAACATGTGCAGAATCCCATTTCTTTCTCCACGCGATCAAGGGCCGTGCCACAACATGGATGCTAAGAGTGCTGGGGTCAGAAAGTACCTGGCATCACTTAAACTCTCCAGCTATACCTGGGGGATCCTCCTTTTCCGTGCTGTACATACTTTGTTTACTGCAGGAAAATGGAAAGAGAAAAAAGAACATTATTTCTTCATTTTCTTTTATGGAAGTGAAACTTTGTCAATCTTATCTAGAAATCCACACAGCAGGTTTCAATAAGAAGAATGGATTGTAACCAGCCCTGCTTATATCTTTCTTTTTATCGATACTATTGTCTGTGCAATCGTTGGGTACATATGAGACGTTTTATGACCTAAAGCTCAGATAAGAAATTTCATGTTAACCTTCCCTCTCTCTTAACCTTCCCAGGATTAGCAGATTTTCCTTTTTATCCTTTCTTTCAAGGAAAATACAGAAATGTTGTCTTCTGGGGTTTTGTGTTTTCCCTAACGCTTCAGCCAGGATCCTGTTGGTGACTTACACGTGTGTAAGTTTCCTTGTGGATGTAGTTGGGCATCTATGCCCCGTGCACAAAAGCCTCATTCTCCTCAGGGTTGTGTATGTGATGTCACTGAACATGGACACACAATTCCATGAGCCTAGGGTTGCCATCCCTGGGGACCTCCAAACCGGGAAAAATGTAGGACAAGGTTTAAAAATGTAGGACCTTATTATTATTATTATTATTATTATTATTATTATTATTATTATTATTTCCTGGCCAGGAAATTAAAAAAAAAAGGTCCTACATTTTTAAACCTTGTCCAAGGCCTCGCTGGGGCCTGGGTGACAGCGTCCTCCAAGCCCATGCCAGGCCTGGGAGGACTCCGCGATCGCGGAGCCCCATCCAGGGCCTCACTGGGGGGGGGAATCCCGGGGGAATCCCCCGCCTCCCCGTGGGCCTGCGCCACCTTCCCCCACCTCCTCTCCCCCTCCCCACGTGGTGCTGCCTCTGTCCACCTTCGCCTCCTCCACGCGGCCTGGGGGAGAGGGGGCGGAGGAGGAGGGTGGCGCGGGCGCGCGGGGAGACGCTGCCTCCAGCTTCGCCTCCTGCACCCCAGGCAGGCCTCGCTGCCCTCCTCTTCCTCCCCGATGAAGAGGAGGAGGGCAGCGAGGCCTGCCTGGGGCACAGCAACCCAGGCTGCAACCGGGGGGCTCCCGGTTTTGGGGCTGCACCCGTGCCGGGAGGGGCTCAGGGGCCCCAAAATCGGGAAATTCCCGGTTGCAGCCGGGTTATGGCAAGCCTACATGAGCCTGCATTTCACATGGGACATGGATGTGCATCCACATTGGGCTGTGCATTTATTCAGTTGCAAGCTTTGCTCAGTTGCACAATGTTGCCATTCAAAACAAGGGAGGTGTCGCACAATTGTCAGGAGTTGCATAGACAGCTTGCCTGCCACAAAAGGTTGGGAATTAGGTGTGATGGGTTATACAGTAGAAATGGCATTGTTAAGTTGTGGTGATTTCAGACACAGGTGCTGAGATAATGCTGGAAGGGAGCCAAGCATGAGCCAAGCTTGTTCAAAGTTGTTTCTGTGGAAGAATCTTGTTATAACAGCAAAGAAAACAGTGGGAAGGGAATGTGAGGAGAAATGTGTTTATTAATTAAGAATAAAGCCCTCCTGAACTTTGAAATCATATGTAGATTAATTATGCTGGTCAGTTCTGACAATGAAGAGCAGTGGGCTGGATCTATAGTTTCTTAAATAAAGGGCTTCTGAGTTTTAACTACCAAAGCTTGAACTGGGTATTCTACTGGACTTGACAACAACTAGTATATATTGTATGCTACACAACCCTGATGCAGATTCTTAGCCAAGAAATGCATCAATGACTTACTTCTGGGGTGGATCTCTGGTTCCAGATGTGAGCCAGGAAAGAAATGGGGTACAGTCAGCCCTCCATATCCACAGATTCAACCATTCATGGCTTGAAAATATATATTCCAAAATCCAAACCTTCATTTTTCCATTTTATATAAGGGACAACATTTTACTATGGCATTGTATTTATTGGGACTTGAGTATCCATGGATTTTGGTACCAAATCCCAGCGGATACCAAGGGCTCACTGTATATTGTTTTGATGTCTCCCGTTTTCCAGAAGAAAAAGGTCAGCCAGCATTTTTGGATACCTTAAACCTCTTCAGATGACTCCCTTGCCTACTTGGTTATCATCCCTGCAATCATGAGCCATCACCCACCAGACTCCTTGCAGAGAACAAATTATCTGGGCAAACCTTCTGTTGCATCTGTCACCTTCTTTGCCTCCACAGCAGAGTTGCTCATGTTATTTTGGGTGGAGGAGGAAGCTTGTCTGCTGGTCAAACAAAAGACAGCTCCAGGGTGTGAAAATACAAGCTGATGACAGGCTGCATCCCCTTGCAAACATTCTTATAAAGAAGCTGCTATGCAGGAAAAGAGGGGGCAAAGAATTGATCCCAAATGAGACATGTCTGGCCAGGAAGCAGCTCAGAGATTCACAGAGCAGTTAGCCAGTTAGTGCCCCCTGATCATGGAAGGGTAGGGTATATCTTTGTGGCCTTGTCTGCATGGTCCAAATATACTGGCCTACCCATGTCCTCTCTGCAAGGAATCTGGACAATGCATGGCCTAAACCCCAGTTCTGGTGCAAACAGATGGAATGATGTCCACCACATTCAGCATTAGAACTGGGGCATAACACCCTTAAAATACATTTTAAAAATTTACTTTTACTTCAGATCTTGCAGAAAGATTGGAGCTCTTCATTGTGACATGTGGGGGGGGGACTGTTCACACATGCATCTCTGGAGCCAAGGTACTTGGGTTTCATCCTGAGTATCTGTCTCATCTGTCTGTCTGTCTGTCTGTCTGTGGTCCAAAACACTTTGCAGAAATAATCCAATTTCAGACCACTTTAACTGCCCTGACTCAGTGCTAGGGAATTCTGGCCTGTTCCACACGGGCGTAAAGTATGTCCCCAGGATGTACTAGGGTTAGGAAAGGGCGTCCTTTATGCGCACCCCTAACCCTAGTACGTCCTGGGGACGTACAAAATGGTGGCACCCGTTCTACACAGGTGCCACCATCTTGATGTTGCGGATGCATATCATCTGCACGTCCCACAACAGAAGTGACGTCGCGAGTGCGTCATTGGCCACATGCGGTGCCACTTCCAGGGCACAGAAAGAAGCCGCTTTTTATGGCTTCCTTTTGTTGCGTCTGGGAACCGCGCGGTTTGACCACTGCGGTTCCTAGACGCAGCAACCAGCGGCGCCGGCAGAGCGCCGTTTTCAGGCAGTCTGTAACACGCCTCTGAGAACTATATTTTTGGTGAGATATTTAGCCTTCTCTGTCAGAGAGCTTTGATACCACAGTAAACTACAATTCCCAGAATTCTCTTGCACTGAGACAGGGCAATTAAAGTAGTCTCAAACTGGGTTATTTCTGCAGTGTGTTTTGGACCTGTTGGTCCATCTCCGTCTGTTTGTCATCTCTTTGGCCATCCAGCCTCTGCTTAAAGACCTCCAAAGAAGGAGACTCCACTACTCTCTGAGGGAGTGTGTTCCACTGTCAGACAGCCCTTACTGTCAGGCAGTTCCTCCTAATGTTGAGCTGGAATCTCTTCCTGTAGCTTGCATCCACTGTTTTGGGTCTTGTTCTCTGGGGCAGCAGAAAACAAGCTTGCTCCCTCCTCAATATGACATCCGTCCTGAATCCATCCCTTTTCACTTGCTGCCCTTCACTCCTGGAACCTCCTTCCCTCATGAACATGGGTCATCACCTCTTTAACCAGCTTCAAAACTGAGTTAAAGACTATACTGCTCAGGGAAGTGTCCCCAGGCATTACATGATTGTTATCTAATGTTATTTTAATTTGTTGTCTGTCTTATTTTATTAAATGTTAACATGTACTGATATGTATTATATTTAATTATTTTTGTAGAATGTACACCATAGGCAGGATTATTTTATCTATTTTAATTTATTGCATGTACAGTGCTGTATAAATTTACAGTGCTATATAAATAAAGTTTAATAATAATAATCCCTTCAAATATGTAAACAGAGGTATCATATCACTGGATGGTGGACTCTACTTTCTTCCAGGTCTTCAAACAGAGGTTGGATGCCCACTTCTCAGGAGTGCTTTAGCTGTCAACTACGGCATTGCTTTTATGGGATTGGAATCCTAGAATCCTAGAGCTGGAAGGGCCCCCCAGAATCCATCAGTTCCAACCCCTCCTCAGTGCAAGATATCCAGTGAGAACATGCCCAGCAGGGAGCTGTCCAGCCTCTTTTGATGGCACCCAGAGAAGAGAGCCCGCCACACCTTTTTTGGAAACTGGTTCCACTTTTTCAGCTGCTTTTAAAATTCCTTTCTCCTCCTCCCACCTTTCCTCTTTTCTCCTCACCTTAATGCAGGACACATCTGGTTTTATATCAGGTCCCTAGGTCAGTTGGTTTTAATCCATTATAAGATCAGAAAGAACAGAAACAAAATCTAGGGTGTTTTGTTCAGCTTGTAAGTGCTGCGGTTGCTGCAAACTGAGTTCAAAGTGCAAATATAGTTTGCACTCAAGTAGCTCAGCAGGGAGGAGCAAAGGGTGGAAATTTGTCCTTCCCAGTTGGCTCTGGCAAAAGCAGCCTCTCCTACCCTTTGCCCTCTTGACCACATTCTGATGATGCTTGTCCCCAATGTCTCCATTTTTATCTGTAAAATATTGGAGGTATGGATATGGAGAGCCAGTGTGGCACAGAGAGGCCAGGATCTGAATCCTGGTTCGGCCATGGAAACCTACTGGGTGCCCTTGGGCAGATTACATTCTCTCAGCCTGAGAGGATGGCAATGGCAAACCCCCTCTGAAGAAACTTGCCAAGAAAACCCTATGATAGGGTTGCCTTAGAGTAACCATTAGTCGGAATGGTTTGAAGGCACATACAGTACAGCATGGTATCAAAAGTGCATTTATGTGCTTATCCTCCATGGTGACATGTGCCGCCCTATGTCAGCAATGCCCTTCTGCAATCTACATTGGACGTATGTTTAAACAAAAGCCAGTTAGGTTTAAAGGGGATGCTATTTTTATTTTAGTTTTTCTGCCCCTCCCTTTTTCTCTTGCAACAGACTAACATGAGCATTTGAAAGGTGCGAAGGTCTAGCTTTCCTTTTTAAAATGTAAGCCTTCGCTTCCCTTCTAGCATGGACTGCTCTTCCCCAAAAGCAACATTGGAGCCCCCCTTATACCACTCCCATCCACTCTGGGATGTGGAGAAACCCGTGCCTCCAGCTCCCCACTTCAGCAGCAGGCTTCAGACAAGGCTCTCCTTTTATTCTTTTCCAACCTTGTATTTCCCATTCCCCCTTTCCCTCCCTCCCCCTCTCTCCTGCTTTCCCTCTTTCACTTCTGCGCCTTCGCCATCTGGGTTTGATAGAAAACACACACACATGCATATGCAATTCCACCCAGCGAAGATTATTTTCCTCCATTGGGTTTGTAAAATATATATACACATGTGTGTGTGTTTTCTGTAGCTTTAATTGGCTGGACTTGAACCCAGGCCAAGGCAAACGCACCTGAGGGAGTCTTGTTTTACTGCTCCCTTTGCAGAGGCCAAGGGGAAACGTGGCCGCTGTTGACAGTTGGGAGGGCCATGGTGTGCCTCTCCATTTGGGGAGCCTTTGTGGGAAGGGGGCAGAAGATTTGGCTCTTATTTTGCTGACTGGACACAATGAGGAAGAGGGAAAGGGAGTATGCGCCAGCAGCACATCACCAGTGGGGTGCCCTATGAAGGCTGTTCTGTGTCAGAGGCACCAATGTTGGAGGCTTCTAGCATGGAGTCTGGAGGCTAAGCAAAAAATCTTCATCTGGCTCCTGGACTGCAGCGGTGAGTCCAAGGGAGGCTGCCAGGCACGTGGAAGGCCTCTTGCCCAGAAAAGAAGGGAACAGCATCCACATTTCTGGGTTGTTTATTTGGGGTTTGGGTCAGCTTGACCTCTCGAAGCCTCTGCTCTGCTTCGCCATCTACTCAGATCTTCCACCCTCTTCCCTTCACATCTGTCTACTTCACCTTGGCTCCTTCCACATTGCATGATAATAGCAGTGCCATTTCAACAGCCATGGCTCCATCCTATGGGATTCTTTGGGGAGATCTGGCAATAGGACAATGCATAGCCCAAACCCCAGTTCTAATGAGAACAGAGCAGATGTCTGATCCATTCAGCACCAGGACTGGGATGTCCCCTCTTAATAAGCATTTTACGCTTAATGAAATGTGTATTGTGTGAGGGGTATACCCTGGTTCTAATGCTGAACAGGTTGAACGTCTGTTTTGTTCTCACTGTGCATTGTCTAGTCTCCCTGCCATGAGGACTGGGGGAGGCCAGTTTATTTGGACTGTGCAGACAGGGCTTCATTCGTTTTTTCAGTTTTCCTTGGGATCAACCGATCCTCCTTTCATAGATTCATAGATTAAAATCATAGAGTTGGGGGCCAAGGGGCCATCCAATCCAATCCTAGTCTGCTGCTCAAGAAGACATAATCCAAGCCCTCTCTGTGACAGATATCAATCCAGCCTTTGCTTAAAAACCTCCAAAGAAGATGACTCCACCACTCTCCGAGAAAGTGTGTTTCACTGTCAAACAGCTCTTACTGTCAAGGAAGTTCCTCCTAATGTTGAGGTGGAATCTCTTTTCCTGTAGCTTGCATCCATTGCTCTGGGTCCTCTTCTCTGGACCAGAAGAAAACAAGCATGCTCCATCCTCAACATGGCATCCCTTCAAATATTTAAATATGGCTATCATGTGTCCTCTTAACCTTCTCTTCCTCTTGTGAAACATATCCAGCTAGGGTCCAGAACCCTAGTCTCACCGTGGCTATGCCCCTTTTGGCCCTTCTGTCTCGGGCCTATGTTTCTGACATGACTTGTGATGGTGACAGGAGATCACAGCATGGCTTGGCAGGGTCATATCTGAGCAGAAAATGATTTATGGGTAGGAACGAAACAAGATTGTGCATCTTCCACTTTACTTGTGCCTTTCCAACTCTCTGCTTGGAGCACAGCAGGGCTTTGGGCTTTTCTGACCCCAGGAGTGGAGAGGTTAAGGGGGCCTTCCTTTCCTTCCTCTGAAAGAGTCAAGGTCCCCACACACATACCTTTGGGGAGGGGGCTGTTTTTCAGGCCAACCTTCAGGTACACTTGGAATCCAGAGAGACCAAAAGGAGGCCTTTGTTTTAGGAGCTACAGAGGGCTGTTTTGCATGTTATTGGAATGCAACCTTCTGGTGACTGAAGGAAGGCAGGAATGGTGGGCTGTTTGCTTTGGAGGCCGCCTGCTGGCTGACCCATCTCCTCCGTGCCTGGAAGCAGAGTCATGGCTGTGCCTGGCCCTGGGGCCAAAAGGCTTCTAGAGCCAAGGCACAGCTCCCTTGCAGCATCCAGAAGGAAGGAGGTTACACTGCTCTGGTTTTCCAGACTGGGGGGGGGGGGGGGGGGGAGGCCGTCTCTCTCTGGATTGACTGGCTAACTAACCAACTTTCTTGCTTTCTTTCTTGCTTTGCTCCTTTGCTTTGTATCCTACCTTTCTCCCAATACAGGACACAAGGAGGCTTACAAGAAGTCTAAAATGAGATAAAGCTAAAAAACTGATGACAAAAAAGTTAAAGCACAATTAATCTTGCTAGCATATCAAAGCGGCATTCGTTTTTAGAATCATAGAATTCTAGAGCTGGGAGAGACCCCAAGGGCCATCCAACCCACTCCCTTCTGCCATGTAGGAAGGCAGTATCCAAGCCCTCCCTGTGACAAATGGCCATTCAGCCTCTGCTTAAAAATCTCCAAAGAAGGAGACTCCACCACCCTCCGAGGCAGTCTATTCCACTGTCAAACAGCTCTTACCATCCGGATGTTCTTCCTAAGGTTTTGGTGGAATCTCTTTTCCTGTCACTTAAATCCATTTCCCCATGTCCTTATCTCTAGAGCAGCAGTAAACAAGCTTCCTACAACCTCCATAGGACACCTTCTCAAATATTTAAACAAAGTATTGGTGAATATTAAATAAAATGGGGAAAGGTCTGGAAACCACCAAGTCCTATGAGGAGCGGCTTAGAGAGCTTCATGTGTTCAGCCTGCATAAGAGAAGGTTAAGGGGAGACATGATAGCCCTGTTCAAATATTTGAAAGGGTGTCATATTGAGGATGAAACAGGCTTGTTTTCTGCTGCTCCAGAGACTAGGACCTGGAGCAATGGATGAAAACTACAATATAGAAAGATTCCACCTAAACATTAGGAAGAACTTCCTGACAGTAACAGTAGGAACAATAACAAAAACTGTAGCAATGGCAAAAGCTCTCTAAACAAATCTGGCCAAGAAAAACGATTGATAGGTTTGCCTTATGTGTGTATATGCCTTAAAGTCACCTGTAGACTTATGGCAATCCTATGAAGGTTGCCATAAATTGGAAACTACTGAATGAAATTGTCATAGATAGGTTCCTAACATCACAATTATCAAATGCAAACGGGCCACATGATTCCTTGCTGTTTCCTAGATTCTGAATTAGAATCCAAATCAATGATGCTTCCGATCTTCTTTCGGTAACACTTGGGAGACAATGAAAACTACTATGGTGGAGATGGTGGCTTCCTTCAGCTTCTCTCCAACTCCCCATAACCTCCACCCCAACCCAGCTCAGTAGACCTGTGTTGTTGTTGTTGTTGTTGTTGTTGTTGTTGTTGTGTGCCTTCAAGTTGTTTCTAACTTATGACAGCCTAAGGCAACCCTATACTGGGATCACCGTGTTCCATGGCTGAGCAAGGAATTGAACCCTGGCATCCAGAGCCATAGTCCAACATTCAAACCATTTCACCATACTGACTCCAATAGACCTGTGTAGACTCTTTCTATATCCTGAGTGCTTGCCTTGGCTGCTCTGTCCCACTGCTTTTTGGTCCATCCCTGGTTAGCACACTCCTCTGGCCAACAACCTGGGCCTAGCTTGTCCTTCATTTGTGCCCTTCGTCCTCCTTTCTTACTCCTTTTCCACATCCCCAGTCACTGAATTCTTGGGGCTTTTTTTAAACAAGCATTTTGCTTTTGACATTATCGTTAGGAATTTCTGCAGCCTGTGGCTGGGACTTGCCAGAGCTGGGAAAGGGGGAGAAAGAAGGTTTCTGCTTTCCTCCCCGGCAAGCAGGAGGGCTGGCTGTTGTTGGGATGGTTAACAGAGCCCTGGCTGTTTGACAGGAGCTGCCAGAGAGCCTCAGGTTACCATTGCGGTGGTGCAGGCATGAGGGATTGTGGCTGGATGCCGTGGGGCTGCCTAAGGAAGGGGGGGCTTTGGTGAGGACCGAGAGAAGGTGGGTGTGTTCTCAAATCTCCAGCTGCAGCCAGCCTGAAGAATAACCCCCCTTTCCCCCTTTCTTGCTCTCTTTTTTCCAGAGTTCTTGTGTTCTGGTAGCTGGAAGGCCATGGGGAACAGCAGAGCCAGCGGTGGAAGCAGAAGGAGCAGGACTTGAAGGTGAGTTGCAATCGAGGGAGAAGGTAGATGGGTTCCCACCCAGGGCACCAAGGGACAAAGAGGGGGCTCTTTTTTGGGGTTGTGGTCCTGTTCAGATGCATGATGCACAAGTCACCACCGAAGAAGTCCTTCCAGAGTCGGAAGAAAGAGCTGCAATCACGGCTGAAAACCTCATGTGCCCTATCGGTGGAGCAGTCCTGGGTTGTTCTTTCTCCGCATGCTCATTCCAGTGGAATTTGTGGGGCTATTCCAGAGGCAACCCGGCATCTCTGAGTCATCGTCCACCCAGTCACAACTCCAGGACCCTTGAGTCAGTGGGGGTCGCTCCAAACAATGTGGACTCTGAGGCATCTGAGTCAGAGTGTTGCTAAACATGTGCTCTGGCTCAGTGCACTTCATAGAGGTTTGTGGTGAAGCTGAAGGCATATGTACATTTCTTTCTCTTTCTATGCATTTAATTTGTTCCTCCTATGGTCTTTGCAACTCCAATCGTCTCTCGATGGTCCACTTATTTGACTTAGCTATATCCCACTGACGAAAAACAAGACTGCTCCAACATGCAATTAATTTGCAACATTCAAATTTTGTTTGATGGAGCTTTAATAATACTGTTCTGGGACTACTAAAAGCATTTCTCTCTAATGTATTGGCTTTATCGTGAAGTAATCTGAGTTCCAACATACGGTTGAAAGGGCAGAGACATGCCAATCCATTGCTCTCCCTTTACTCCTTGTAGGAGTTATACCAGATATGGGCTGCTGCCACACTGCAGAATTAATGCAGTTTGACACCGCTTTAACTGTCACGGCTCCATCCGATGGAATCCTGGGATTTGGAGTTTGTTTGGATACCAGAGCTCTCTGACAACGAAAGCTAAATATCTCATATTTCCATAGGATGGAGCCATGGCAGTTAAAGTGGTGTCATAACGCATTCATTCTATAGTGTATTTATTTATTGGATTTATATCCCGCCTTGCTCCCAAAATGGGATTCAAGATGGCTTACAAAGATTTGGAAAAGATACTACTAAAACAGTAATTACAAATTATTACTTTTAAAAAATTAAAAATTCATTGTATACACTGAATTAGACACAATCTAAATCCAGATGTCCCTCTAATTCTTTTCTAGTAATATCAGCGCTTGGAAAATGTTATAATTTGGGGACAGGCAAGAGATTCCGAGAGTTTTAGTTCCCCAAAGGTAACTTTTCCAAGCAGTGAGTGAAAAAAGAAGCCAAACCCATTAGCAGTGATGCATAGCGGTCTCATTACCTGATCGTCTCTCAGCCCAACCAGAAGCAACCTTTTAATAGGACTATAAACCAGGAGGGTAGAGAGAAACAGGGGCAGTGTGTGCCATTGCATTTATGGGACAGGCTTCCTTGGAAGCTTATCAGTTCCTCTGTAGCCTTTTTCGAGAATGATGTAAGATCTTGCATTTGCTTTTGAGGCTGAGAGCATGCCATGCGCAGGGTGTGGATGGAGAGACAGCTCAGTCCTACATGTTTAACTGGAATTTAAATGACTGTTTTAACTGCAGCCTATTAACTGCATTGAGTCTGCAGGGTGGAGCGAGCTCACGGAGTTGCATTGATGGCTCTCTAATTAACCATTCCTTAAGCAAATCATTTACTTCAGTTTATTTCGGTACTGTGCAAAATATAAAATAGGTGTATGTGCAGCTATTTTTTTGTAGCTAGCTAGAGATTTTCTAGAGTTTATTATTTTGGTTGTCTGTGCTCTCCTGGTTGTGAATAATTGTATTGCCCAGTATGCAAATTGATACCTATAATTTTGATATACAGTATAAGGTTTTTGGGATACTTTTTGTTGAGATAGGTAAGGGTTAATGTTTTTGTTGAAGGTGTTAGAGTATTTGGGCTGGCGTTTTATCTGAGTATTGTTTTATTCTTCAGATTTTCTTTAAACAGAAGTTGAAGATTATACTACTTTTGTACTACTTTTTGTGTCTGACACCTGTGCTAGCAATAGGGCTGCATCCACACTGCAGAAATAATGTAGTTTGACCCCACTTTAACTGCCATGGCTCAATGCTATGGTATTCTGGGATTTGATGTTTTGTGAGATATTCAGCCTTCATAGAATCATAGAGTTAGAACAGACCGCAAGGGCCATCCAGTCCAAACCCCTGCCATGCAGGAAATCCAAATCAAATCATCCCCGACAGATGGCCATCCAGCATCTGTTTAAAGACCTCCAAGGAAGGAGACTCCACTACACTCCGAGGGAGTTTGTTCCACTGTTGAACAGCCCTTACTGTCAGGAAGTTCCTCCGGATGTTAAGGTGGAATCTCTTTTCTTGCAGCTTGCATCCATTGCTCCATGTTCTAGTCTCTAGAGCAGCAGAAAACAAGCTTGCTCCCTCTTCAATATGACATCCCTCTTAACCTTCTTTTCTCCAGGCTAAAGATCCCCAGCTCCCCAAGTCGTTCCTCATAGGTCTCCATGGTTTCCAGACCCTTCACCATTGTCACCCTCCTCTGGACACATGGCTCCAGTTTCTCAATGTCCTTTTTGAATTGTGGCGCCCAGAACTGGACACAATATTCTAGGTGGGGCCTGACCAGAGCAGAATAGAGTGGCACTATTACTTCTCTTGATCTAGACACTATACTTTTATTGATGCAGCCTAAAATTGCATTGGCCTTTTTAGCTGCCACATCGCACTGTTGACTCATGTTCAACTTGTGGTCTACTTGGACTCCCAGATCCCTTTCACACATATAAGTCTCTCGTTCAGCCAGGTGTCCTCCATCCTATATCTGTTCATTTCATTTTCCCGCCCCAAGTGCAGTACCTTACATTTCTCTGTGTTGAATTTCATTTTGTTAGCTTTGGCCCAGCTTTCTAGTCTATTCAGATCATTTTGAATTTTGATCCTGTCCTCTGGAGTATTAGCTATTCCTCCTAATTTGGTGTCATCTGCAAATTTGATAAGTATGGCCCCAATTCTGTCATCCAAGTCATTGACAAAGCTGTTGAACAGCACTGGGCCCAGGACTATAAGTGGGTGCAATAGACATCCCTGATATTTGCTGGTATTTTTCCAATTCAAGATGTACTGTACAAGAAAGGGACCTGGGGAAATTAAGAGAGAACACAGTGGTGGTCTTCAAATATCTCAGTCTGTCATGGAGAAGATGGAGCAAGCTTATTCTCTGTTGGTCTAAAAGACAGAAATCTGACTGATCAGTACAAATTTCATGGAGACAGATTTTGTTAAAACATTAGGAGAAAAACCTAATGGGGAAAGCCTGCCTCAGGGAGTACTGAGGTCTTCTTTATCGAAAGTGAACAAGTTAAGAATGTGGTAGATACCTCCATTGGGAAGGGAATTTGAGTAGATGGATTAGCCAGTAGCCCAGAGGATAGGTTCAGAATTCAAAATGATCTTAACAGATTAGGAAGCTAGGCCAAAACTAACAACTTGAAGTTCAACAAAGAGAAATGTAGAAAACTACAATTAGGTAGCGGGGGAAAAAGGTACAAATATAGGATGTGGGACACCTGGCTTGACAACTTTATATTCTGGCCTTCAAGTTTAAGTTGAAACTCAGAGCAGATCCACCACTACATTGATGTGGGAGCCACTAATAACCTGAGTCCAAAGTGGCAGGACTGGAACAAAGAAGAACCCCAAATCTGTGCTAACCTGGTCTTTCAAGAAGACCTCAAGCTGATCTAAGAGAGGCTGCACAAAGTCAACATGAGAGCCATCTATTCAAAGGGTATCTGTCTTGTCAGATGTGTGGACAACTTTCAGATGATGACCACAGAGTTTGGGCAGGCCCATGTTGTAGAATGCCATGCTTGTAGCTGGTTCTTCAGGCCAGAGGAGAAGACTGTAGGGTCTGGTGTAATGCTTTTGGAAATTACTTTTTGGGGACTGCGGCTCCAAAACAGCACGATCAGTGGCTTGAAATCCTCAAACTTATTGTTGGTCCCAACTATGACCGTGCTGATTGTGGAGTTCTGGGAGGTATAGCCCCCCCAAATACCTTTTTCAAGCTAGTTCCAAATTGATGGCTGCCCTTATGCCACACAGAGCCTTGTTCACTCGCTGCTTTTTCTAACTAACAGTGCCAGGAGTTGAACTAGAGACCTTCCCTAGGCCAAATCAGTACTCAGCCACTAAGCTGTGCCACCACCACCCCAATAAAAACTCCAGTGAAACTTCCCAAGAGAAAACTGCCAATGCCTGAAGGTCTAAACTGTTGGTTCATTCCACCTAGAGTAGACCCACTGTCACCCAAAATGCCAGGGTCCCGAGAGGGCACCCACAATCAATATTTAATAGAGTATTTTTAGTAGCTCATTTAGCTGCTGAGAGGTCTTGGGCAACTAAAAGCCGGGATCAAGCCTATATATGCCATTCCAAGAAATGGAGCTCCAGGATGCAAGGTCCAAATGCAGTTGTATTTGTAAAAGAGAATCGCCACTCACACAAAAGCATGCTCTCACACATATACTAACAATATAAAAGCTATATGTAGAGAGATCTTGTAGCATCTTTGAGACTGACTGAAAGAAAGAAGTTGGCAGTGGGAGCTTTCGTAGACTTCAGTCTATTTCCTCAGATGCTTTTGAGGAAGTAGGCTGACATCTATGAATGCTCAGAGAGAAGTATACTTGGAATTTTGTTCTTTTGCAAATACCAGGGGTACCACCCACCATCACCTCTATTGATGAAGGGGTCATACAGATCCCAATCTTGACTGATCTATCTTGAACTTCCACCATGCTGAGCATCCTGGATCTCTAAACTTGGTCACAGATTTCCTTATATAGCATGGCTAGTTTCCTGCACTGAGGTGCTTTCTTGGCTACATGCCTCAAACATCCTTTTTGATACCAACTTGCTAGTGAAACAGTGAGTGCAGAGGACCAGTCCTTGCAGTAACAATAAGGATTTACTTATGTTTTGATCCACCATTCAGCAATTGATTCGTTGGATCTAATTCTGGTTGGGACTAAAAGTAAGATTCAGGCTGGTGGTGTTTACCCATATCTTGAGATTGTATAGACCAAATCTATGAAAGCTTATGCTACAACTTCTTTCACACAGCCTCAAAGGTGCTACAAGATCCCTTTGTGTTATGGATATTCCAGACTAACACAGCTTTGTCTTGAAAATCATGAGAGAGATGAAGCCCAAAATTGATGACTTTTCTGCACATGCTCTGGGACATTCTTTTTTAAATGTTGCTATTGTGGTTTAAGGCTGAGTCCCAGCATTCAAAAATAGTTTCAGCATAGCTGGACTTTTTATGAGCCTCAATGTAGGAAAAAGCCAGAGGCTTAGACCCCCCCCCCCCCCCCTTTTTTTTTAATATGGATTTCAGTGCTGGAATAAAGTTCCATTTTAATGATGTTTTATGTTACCTCTTTTCATTTTATGACCTTCTCTGGGATGTTGGAACCAAGCTGACAATAAATGAATTGTCCAGTTTGCCTGGAGTGTTCTGACTTAGCCCCGAAGGCCAAACCTTGGCCTGGGCGCCTTGGGGCACTGCCATCTTAGCAAAGAAAGGGGGAGAGGCCCACAGCAGAGGCCACGGAGGGACCAGAAAATGGAAGTTCTTGGGAAGTTCTTCCCAATGTTTTGTGGAATCTCTTTTCTTATCGCTTGAATCTACTTGCTTTGTCTTCTGCATTAAACAAGCACTGATTGCATGAGAATAGATCTAGTGTGCTGTTGTTACATCTGTAATCATGCCATCATAGTTGGAAGGGACCCCATGGCCATCTATTCCAACCCTGTCCCATGCAGGAATCAGCAATGAAATCATGCTTTTTGATGTTCATCCAACTTCAGTTTAAAGATCTCCAAAGGAGGAGAGTCCACTACTGCCCAAGCATGTCTATTCCACTATCAAATAACTCTTAACAGTCCAGAAGTTCTTCCTAATGTTTAGGTGGGATTTCTTTCCCTGTCATTTCATGCTGTTGGTTTGTGCCCTGGTCTCTGAAGCATCATGTCTGAGGGATGTCCATCCAACCTCTCTTTAAAGACTTCCAGAGAGACTCCACTGCCCATGGAGGGAGCAGTATCTTCCACTGTCAAACAGCTCTTACCATCAAGAAGTTCTTCCTGATGTTTAGGTGGAATCCCTTTTCTGCTGCTCCATATCCTTGTCTCTGGAGCAGCAGAAAACAAGCTTGCGCTATCTTCCATGTGATGATGGCCTTGCAGGTAATTCAGGATGGCTGTATTGTATCATCTGTCAAATGTTTCATCACCAAACATACCCAATTCCCCCCAAGAGTTCCTCAAAGACGTTGTTTTACAAAATAGCTTCTGATAAACTTGGTACACCCAACTCTTTGGCTATTGGATGGGCTTGATGGGAGTTGTAGTCTAGTAAGAACTTGAGAGCCACAAGTTGGTCATTCCTCCGTATCTACAGGAAAGATCTAGAAGTGTTTCACAGCCATCCATCTTCCAGAATAAATACTTGGCATTGTAAGTTCTCCAATTTGGAGGTGTGGGTAATGATTAGGCTTGCCATATCCTGCCTGGGGGCGGGACTTTCCCAGTTTGGGGCGGGTCTGCATGGTCCCGCCCCGGTTTGGCCCCGCCCCCGGGGCGCCCCCCCCCCCCCATCGAGGCCCTGGAGGCGGCTCCACGATCGCGGAGTCCTCCAAGGCCTCTCTGGGGCTTGGGAGACGCTGTCTCCCAGGCCCCAGCAAGGCTCTGGAAGCGGCTCCGCAGTCGGAGCTCTGGCCGCGGGGTCCTCCAAGGCCTCCGTGAGGCAGGAGAGGAGGAGGCCAGGAAATTAAAAAAAAAAAAAGGTCCTACATTTTTAAACCTTGCCCTACATTTGTCCCGGTTTGGAGGTCCTCAGCTATGGCAACCCTAGTAGTGATCTGCTCAACAACTATACTTCCCAGGATTCCTTGGAAGAAGCCATGATGGTGAAAGCAGCATGAAATTAATCCCCAGTTTGTCATGCAGGTATCCCATAAAGGTGCATGGCCTACGCATGTCTATGCCCTGAATTTTCTGACAGAGCATCTAAGGACATTTGCGGAAGTGATGCTTTGAAAAAATGGTCTGAAAAGTGTGAAATTGGTTAATGAGGTGCAAAAAGTGGAAGATGGCCATTTTAAAAATAGAGCATACACACTACGCAGTGAAGATTTGTTTTTCGTTTGAGTTATGGTTGTGGAAATGAAAAATAAGAGCAACATCCCAGATTTATATGTGATGTGTGAAAATGGGCAGAGGCAATGTTGTTCAGACCATTTTGGATGACCCTCCAGAAGAAAATAAGTATCACAGGGTAAACTTTCCCAAAGGAATCCTTGGGTCAGTCATGGCTACAAATAAATATGATATGGCTAATCTTATACATATTCTCCAAATGTCCCGGGTTAGCAGGAACAGTCTTGATCAATCCTCTGTTATTCCACTTTTTCATCTGCTTTAAAATATCCCAGTTTCTCTTTCCTCATATCATGGGGTTTTCTGGGGCTGAGAGTGTGTGACTCACCCATGATCCCCCAGTGGCTTTCCATGGCCAAGTGGGAAACTGAACCCTGGTCTCCAGAGTCATAGTCCAACACCCAAACCTCTACAGCACACTGGCCTCAACTTCTCCACAGATAACATCAAAAATCCATCATTTTGGCCCCATGAGCCAAATGCCATGAACAATTCACACAAGCCCATTAGAGGTCTTTAAAGAAGATTTTAAAATGTTAAAGTTTACAATTTTATTTTTTAAAAAACCTGGGTCCTGTCCTTTCTCCTTCAGCTCAGGGACATAGCCAGGATTTTAGGAAGGGGGGGGGGGGTCTAGACTAAGTGCCACCATTATATTGGGGCTTGGGTGTGGCGGCACAGCAGCACGCACCATTCGTTTTTCTAACGGAAGGGGGGGGGGGGGCCCCCCACCAACCCCCCCCCCCCCGGCTACGTCCCTGTCCAGCTGAGCCTCGTCCCACTCGCACCATCTCCTTCACTGAGCTCCAGTGTTTTAAAGGGATGCAGGTGACACTGCAACTCATTTCTGCCCAAAGGCAGATGTTTGGAGAGCAGTGGTATCACTCCTCTTAGAGTGTCACCTGGTGCAGATCATACTCCTCGCACTCTCCAAGTGATGCCGCTACTTGCACCCAACCTCCATGTGCTATGTGTCTAAGTGGTCAGGGGATGGAGAGAGATAGGTATCGATGACAGAAACCTCTGCCGTTTCTTTCCATGCACAGACATGAGAACCCCTGGATCTTGTAAGTAGAGATGTGGCATTTATGGCCAACTGATGGGCTCTCTAATTTGGTAGGTTCCTGTGGAACAGCACTCTGGGCTGGAAGGGCGCTTCAGTTAACCTCACAGAGCTATTCCTATGTGCTTAACTGAGCAACACACATTGGCAAAACTGTCCTTGCCAAAGCATTGCTGGGCTATTATTGGAGAGAGAACGATCGCATTGTACTTGGATCTATTTTTCCCTGGCTTCTGCAACAGTCCCCTCAGTGCCACAGTTTTGCAATCTATGTATCCTGTAATCTTCTGTCCAATGCTGAGCATGGCTTTCTCTTTAAATAAACGCTTAGCAGGCGTGCCCAGTGTTTGTTCTTTCCCCTTTCTTATCGGAAGCAGTTTCTGAATCATGGGTTTACCTTGTGATCCCTTAAAGCCAGGCTGGACTGGGGCAGGGGCAGTTTTCCGCCCCAGAGATCCTCTGCTGGGGGCCACAGAAGACTAACAGAAATTGGACTCTTTTTGTTTGTTGTGACACCAGAGCTCTCCAACAGAGAAGGCTAAATAGCTCACAAAACTACAAAACCCAGAATTCCATAGCATTTAGCCATGACAATGTCAACCTGCATTATTTCTGCTGTGCAGCTTAGAGCTTGTTTTTTTAAAGGCTTTTTCTGTGTTAAACAAAGCAGAGGAGGCCTGCAACCTATTTGAAAGGTGGGTTGCTTCTCCTGAAGGCTTCTAAGACAGACAAACGTTACTAATTTTTTCCCAGAAGAGCAGTTAGGGAATCTGGAGGAGCAGAGGCCAGAAAAATACCCTTTGGGACTTGCAGCGTTTGGGGAGGAAGAATGGATTCACACTTTTGCATTTGCATTCACACTATAGACACGTTCCACATACTGTACTTGGGTGATGCATAACATAACATAGCAGGTGGGCATTTGCTAGTTAATCAGGTGGGCTGGTTCCATTAATAGTAATGAGGTTGATGGGTTACAGGAGCTGTATGCATTCTCTCTAGCAGGCTATGCAAGATCAGCATATGTGAAGGGACACATAGGAATGTTTCCATCAGAGAATACCTGGGAAATTTTTCCTTGCTTGCTTATGAGGGGTGATTTCCACGCAGCCCTGGAAAGTATCATCACCTAGAACAAACCAGGAAAGGTATCTAAAGAACAGAATCCATGTCACACTACGCTGTAATAGTGCTATTTGTTGTTGTGTGCCTTTTATGGTGACTCTAAGGCAAAGCTATCATGGGGTTTTCTGGGCAAGATTTGTTCAGAGGGGGTTTGCCACCATTGCCTTCCTCTGAGGCTGAGAGCATGTGACTTGCAAGATCACGCAGTGGATTTCCATGGCCAAGCAAGGGCTTTTGAACCCTGGTTTCCCAGTGTCTTAGTCCAACACTCAAACAACTACAGTTGACTCTCTTGCCATAGCAGTTAAAATTGATTAAATTTTTTTTGCACTATTTTCCACTTGAAATGCCGTAACAACATCCTGTGGAATTCTGGGGTTTGTAGTTTAATGAAGATCAAGAGATCTTTGGTTGAGAATTCACCACACCATAAACTGCAAATCCCAGGATTCCATCTAATGTTGCCATGGCAGTTAAAGTAAAATAGCACTTTAGCAACGTAATGTGATAAGAATCTAGGAATCGGTCTGGTTTTAGGGGTGAGGGTGCCAGCTGTATCACAGCTCAAGAAACCAGTCCAATGGGGCGGCATTCCATAGTTATGATGTTGTGACTAGATGCTATCTCCTGATCTGTCCTCCCAAACCCAGCATACTAAGGTGCCCAGAGGAGGGTAACCCAAAAGCTTCGAGAGTTGGGTATGTTTAGCCTGGAGAAGAGACGGTTAAGAGGGGGCATGATAGCCATGATAGCCAGGAATGCCATGTTGAGAATGGAGCAAGTGTGTTTTCTGCTGCTCCAGAGACTAGGACATGGAGCAATGGATTCAAGCTACAGGAAAAGAGGTTCCACCAAAACTTTTGAAAGAACATTCCAAGGGTAAGAGCTAGTTCACAGTAGAAGATGGTGCCTTCGAGGATCGTGGAGTCTCCTTTGGGGTTTTTGAAGCAGAGTCTGGATAGCCATCAATTGCAAGAGGCTGGATTTTGTCTTCTACATTGTAGAATGGGATTGTACTGGATGGCTCCTTGGGGTCTCTTTCAACTCTTGATTTTTTGAGTCTATAGGGAGCCCAGTAGCTGTGACAAAGGATGGCTTCCATCAGCTGAGGGATGTGAGCTGCCTTTGCCCTTGTGTTGGTTTTCTTGCTGCATCCTGTTGGGTATCTCTCTGTGGTCCATAAACCACTGTTTTGGAGCTCCTCCTAAGACTACCTTTCATTTTGACATTTTGAGCTCGGGTTGGCCTAGAAACTGAGTAGATCTGGACCCTGTTGTTGTTGTTATTATTATTATTATTAACCTTTATTTATGAAGCGTTGTAAATTTACACAGTGCTGTACATACAATCTTTTTAGTTCCCTGCCCTCGGGCTTACAATCTAAAAAGACATGACACAGAAGGAGAAGGGAGTGGTGGAGGGAAAGGGTAAGAGGTCCCTGGACTCCTTTTAGGGCCATATGCAGCTGAAGAGCCCTGGTTTGATGGCCGAATGTCGGAAGGCTCCTCTTAGGACACACTTTGTTTTGCCCAAGCAGCAGGCGTCTGAGCCCTGCGCAGTGTTCAATAAAAACAGGAGGAGGGCTGGCAGCTGTATTGGACGGAGCCAGGCATCTCAGCTGATGGGCACAGGTGCCTGCAGGCATCCCAGCTTCTGCAGGGACTGGCTTTTTCCCCAGGAATGTGCCAGGCTCCAAATAGTTCTCCTCTTGCAGCCAGGCACTGGGCTGTTTGTAAGCCCCCTCATGCCACCACCTCTGTGGCTTCTTGGTCACAGATCTCATAAACAACAGGTGTGGCAGTAAAATCTGTTTGCTAGATTGAACGTGGGGGACTAATTGAGAAACCACCCTTCTCCTCTCTTAAGCTTGAAAGGACATTAAGCAATCCAGTAGCCCCTTTCAGTCTTAATTGGCAAAGAGAAATTTCTAGCACAAGGTTTTCTGGACTCAGCCCACCTCACCAGATGTCAAAGCCTCTGTTGGTAGAAATAATGTAGTTTTGTATCACTTTAAGAACTAAATTGTGTATAGCACAACAGCACAGCTTCCACTGCCTTGTACATGGGCCATCCAGAGTAGAGCTAGGGAAGACTCTATGCTCCACGATTCCCAGTATCCTCCAGCCAGCAAGGTTGTCAGGAGTTTCTGGGATTTGTAGTCCAAAAAGGTAATTTCCATCTATTCCCAAACCTGCTGCAAATCGGCTTCAGCAGCTTCAAGTTTGGCAGTGGATGTTGCTTGGGCTGCAATGAAGCAACTCTTCTTATCCAAGGTTGCTGGTCAGAGAGGCTGAAACAGAAAACCTATATAAATCATATAAATCACTAAGGCCCAAAGCATGAATTATGTTTGGAGCACTGGAGCATGCAAGCACAAGGTGGCTGTCCTTGAAGGGAAGCAGACCAGCGTGATGATGGACACCCTGCCCTGCAGGAATTGCTCAGTTCATCCATCCAGAGCAAACCCTTGCCTCCTTCTCTCCAAGCATCCACGAAGGTCTCACCCTTCACTGATGGCTGCAGGACTGGCCCACTGTGAATGCTCTCAATGGCTGCATCTGCACTGCAGAATGAATGCAGTTTGACCCTGCTTCAACTGCCATGGCTTCATGCTATGGGGTAATGGGATTTGTAGTTTCTTCTGGCACCAGGGCTCTCTGGTGTTTGCACACCTCTGCTCTGCATAATGCACAGCTACAACATGCAATACACAATGTACAGTCAGGGTGAGCAGCCACCCTCCTGTTCCAGGACATGTCCTACATTTCAACCTCCTGTCCAGGAGGAATTTCAAAAGGTCCTCCATTTTGAGAATGACTGAGAAGCATAATTGTGTATATTTACATTAGTAGTTCTAGCTTTTATTTTGTAATGTCCTACATTTTGTGGTGCCTTGTCCTCTGGTGTGGTTAGGACATCTGGTCACCCTGCCTCTGACAGAAAGGTTGAATATCTCACAAAGCTACAGATCCCAGAGTTCCAAAGCATTTAGTCATGGCAGCTGAAGCAGTGTCAAACTGCATTAATTCTACAGTAAAGATGCAGCCAAGGAGACTTCCCATCCCTTCTCTTCATCTACGGAAGCCATCCAGAACACTGAGATGTGGGTTTCTCTCAGTCCCACCACCATCACAAGGACTTTTGGGGGGGAGACCCACAGGAAAAAGGGACTTCTTGGTGTCTGCTTCCAGCCTGTGGAACTCCCTTTTACAGGAGGCTAAACTATCTCCCTCTCTGTTCTTTTGCAGCTGGGAAGCAAAGACCTTTTTATTTCAACAGGCTGTTAAGAGAGAGCCAGCATGGCATAGTACTTTAAGAGTTGGACTACGACTCTGGAGACCAGGGTTCGATTCCCAACTGAGCCATGATGAAACTCACTCGGTGACTTTGGGCAAGTCACACTCTCTCAGCCTCAGGGGAAGGCTATGGCTAACCTCTTCTGAACAAATCTTGCCAAGAAAACCCCATAATAGATTCAACTTACGGTTGTCATAAGTTGGGAATGACTTAAAGGCACATAAACAATAACAACAATGTGTTATTAAATGGTTGTTGGAGAGTCCTTTATTGGGGAAAAGAGTGCAGTGTTTTTATTTCCCTTGTCTAAAATGCTATTCAACTGTTTTAAGTTCATGCTTTTAAAAGGTTGTCATTGTGCTCCATCAAGTCTTTTCCGACTTCTGGTGACCCTAAGGTGACTCTATCACGGAGGTTTTCTTGGCAGAATTTGTTCAGAGAGGATTTGCCTTTGTCTCCCTCAGAGGCTGAGAGAGTGTGCCTTGCTCAAGGCCACCCAGTGGGTTTACATGATCAAGTCAGGATTCGAACCCTATTCTCCAGAGTCAAAGCTCAATGCCCAGATTACTGTACAATGCTGGCTCATGACAGCTTATTAAATTGTTCTTTAATTGCAATACTATGTATTGTGTTTTAGCTATAACTTTAATAAAAAACTGGTACTTTGAGCTGCTCATATTGAAAGAATGGTGGAATATACATTAATTAGATAAATACATCTGCCCAGCCCTTCCTTGCAAGCCCAAACCATTTTAGCTTTTGCTCAGGGAAGAACGAGAGGCGTGTGAATTTCCACTAGAGAAACTGGAGGGCTTTGAAATCTGTGCAGATGGGTAGGTCTCTCTTCTGACCCCCAGGCGCCTCCAGAATGATGCTGTATTACATGCCTGGCCTGCTTTCCACTGAGCCTCGTTATTCTCAGTGCTTAATGAAGGCTGCTAATTAATAGGCTAGCTAGGAATGCCTGCTTGCTAGGGTAGGAGCTGAAAGTGGAGCTGTGCAGGGGAACAAGCAAGTCCAAAGAGCTGGGAAGAAGGGAGAAAGGATCCTTTACTGGCCCCCTGCCAGTGTTTTAGATATGCATAACTCCCTTAGGTTTTATTTTGGGGGCCAGTGGAATAACATCTGGATTCAGGTTATGGTTCAATAAGCAGAGCTCCACAAGTGTAATTGTGGCACATGCCGTTGTGCATTCTTGGATGGTGTTTGCAAAAGGTCCCACTTGATTCACCGGGATTGTGGAAGGAGCAAGCACATCAACAGATATACAACCAGTTGCAAAATGCTGGTACAGTGGGTACTTGGTGTCCACTGGAGTTTGGTTCCAGGAACCCCCATGAGTGCCAAAATCTGTTGATGCTCAAGTTCCATTATATAAATTGGCATAGTGAACCAGTAAATGGTAAAATTAAGGTTCGTTGTTTGGGTTTTGGGGAATTAGTATACATTCTTTAATATTTTCAAGCCATGGATGGTTGAATTCCTGGATAAAGAATCCATGGATATGGAGACTGTATTTGGTGGAAGAGTGGTGTAGTCCAACTTCCACTTGACTATGCACATGTAGATTAGCACCATGTGGTGGGAACCAGCATGGTTTAGTTGTGGCTTGTATGTTGAACTAATACTTTCGGAAACCAGGATTCACATCTCAACTAAGCCATGGCAATGCACAGGGTGATTTTGGGCAAGTTGCCCTCACTCGGCTTCAGAGGAGTGGCAAACCCCCTCTGAATAAATCATGCCACGGAAACCCATGCAGAGGATCCCCATAATTTGTAAGTGGGAGCTGGCACTGCATAGTGGTCTGAACAACAACAAAGCACCAGGTAGGATCTTGGCTTTTGTTTCATGTAATTATCCATGTATGTGTGTGTTGTGTTGCTGTACCAAACATCCAAAGCAGTGTGCATCCCAATTAATTTCTTTAATACCCCCCATTAAAAACCAGAACCAAGAGCAACATCTGCTGCAGTTTTTGCAGCTGGCTCCCTTGCAAGGGTCCTCTTTGAGCTATTGCAAAGGTGTGTTGTGGCTTTTGGAGGAGTACATGCTGTCTTCAAAGGGCTTATGTTTGTGAAAATAGGTAATTCAGGGACTACGCTTGATTTTAAGTGACTGCAAAATTTCCCTTAATCTCTTGAATGCTTTCCTTTGATCAGTTTATGGTGAGGAATGAAAATCTACAAGACCTCCCTTTTGAGTCCTCATTTTCAAGAGAGATACAGGTTGAGCCTCCCTTCTCTGGGATTCCGAAATCTTCCAAAATCCAAAGTTGTCCACATGGGAGGCTGAGATAGTGACACCTCTGCTTTCTGATGGTTCAATGGACACAAACTTTGTTTCATGTACAAAATTATTAAAAATCTTGTATCAAATTACCTTGGTGTATGTGAAACAAATGAATTTCATGTTTAGACTTTGATCTCATCTCCTAAATACCTCATTCCATATATGCAAATATTCCAAACTCTGAAAAACTCCAAAATCCAAAACATTTCTGGTCCCAAGCATTTCAGATAAGGGAAACTCAACCTGTAGCATGAAAATACTTACCAAGGTGGTGTAGTGGTTTGAGTGTTGGACTGTGACTCTGGAGACCAGAGTTCGAATCCCCACTCATCCATGGAACCACTCTGGGTAACCTTGAGCAAGTCACACCCTCTCAGCTCCAGAGAAAGGCAAAGGTACCCCACCCCCTCAACAAATCTTGCTGAGAAAACCTCATGACAGGTTTGCCATAGGGTTGCCATAAGTTGAAAATGACTTGAAGGCACACAGCAGACTTACAGAATAACTCTGAAAAACTTTAGGAAGAACTTTCTGATGTTAAGAGCTGTTGGCCAGTGGAATGGATTTCCTTCAAAGGTCATGGACCCCTTCATTAGTTTAAATGGAGGTTGGACGATTACCTCTCAGGGGTGTTTAGCTTCAGGTTCCTTCATGGCAGGAGGTTGGACTACATTTGGGTATTTTGCAGTTCTACAGCTCAGCTCTTTGATTCTGCGATGATGTGCTGGATGGATCTCTTGTACCACTGGTTTGACTGCAGTCAGCTCTTCAACCAAAGCTTGGAAGAATTACTTTCTTTTCTTTCTTTCTTTCTTTCTTTCTTTGAACTGCAGCTCCTGTAATCCACAGCTGGGTGGGCGGGGAATATGGGAACTTGTAGTCCATGAAAAGTAACTTCCCAAACTCTCCACCTGGAAAACTAAAGAGGATTTTGGAGTCTCTGACCATCTGGCTCAGTGCCTCTCCAGCTTGGGCATTCAGTGCTGGCCATTGGCTTTGGCAGAGAGAGGCCGTTAGATGGAAAATGGAACTGCATTTGGCTGCTGTCCTCCAGTCCTTCTCTTCTCTTGCCCAGGCCCCGGGGCTGCAGCACAATTAAAACTCCATGCAGTTAAAAGCCCCTATAAAAGGACCAGCCTGGAAACACTCGCTGAGCACAAGAACAGGCCACTCTTGTGCTTGGAGGAATTGGTTTTATAGAGCCATCAGAGCCAAGAGGCTGCCTCCGTCCAGCACCACGGCTTCGGTAGGCTTCTGGTGGAGAAGGGATGGAGACTGGCTCACCACAAAACATTGTCAAGGAGTCTCTTTGGAACATTTGGAGGGCAATAATGGAAGGAAGGGGTATAACAGTGCCTCCAAACAAAGCATGGATCTGCCCTCCCTGCCACACACATCAGCTATTCTCAGCAGGGTTTTTTTCTTCTTGTTGTTTTCGTGACTCAGAATCTTAGGATGCATCTGCACTGTAAAAATATTCCAGTTTCACACCATTTTAATTGCCATGGCTCAGTGCTGTGGACTACTGGGAACTGTAGTTTGCTGTGGCACCAGAGCTCTCTGACAGAGAAGGCTAAATCTCTCACTAAACTACAGTTTCCAGAATTGAGCCATGACAGTTGAAGTGATGTCAAACTGGATTATTTCTGCAGTGCAGATGTTGCCTTTGGATGCATCTACCCTGGAGAAATAATGTAGTCTGACATGTCTTTTATTCCATCCCACAGAATACTAGGAGTTTTATTTTTGTGAGGCACCAGCACTTTTTTGGCAGAGAAGGCTTGTAAAACTACAAATCCCAATAAATAGTGTCGAATTGCATTTTTTCTATGGTGTAGGTTCACTTTTAGAGTCAGAGGGGACATCAAGGGCCACCTAGTCCAACCCCCTGCCATGAAGAATACACAACTAGAGTAGTCTTAGTAGATGCTCATCCAATCTATGTTTCAATGCCTTCAAAGAAGGAGAGTCCACCCCCCTTTGAGGCAATCGATTTCACTGTCAAACAGCTCTTGCAGTAAAAAAAAGGTCTTCCTCATGTTTAGGTAGAATCTCTTTTCTTGTAATTTGAACCCATTGTTCTGTGTTCTAGGCTGCATCCGCACTGCAGAAGTAATCCCATTTGATACCGCTTTAACTACTATGGCACAATACTATAAAGTTTTGTGAATTGCAGTTTTGTGAGACATTTATCCTTCTCTGGCCCTGTGCAGACCAGCCTTAAAGGCCAACTTGGGAGCAGTGTCAGGGTGTATCGTCCACATGACGCATGCCCCGACTCTGCTCCCAGGGCAGTGTGACACCACACACCGCTCCACATGGTGTGCAGTGCCATGGTGCTCCTCTGGCGCTGCATCCGCATGATGCATCATGGAAGGAGCGCCGTAAAGCTATAGCTTTTTGCGGCTTCTTTTTGTACCCTGCAAAGGCTAGATCGGAGGCATGGTGTGCGTTGCCATGGCCCCAATCTGGTTGTAAAAAGGGCATCTGGAGCCCGCCCCTTAGGGGCTGTCTGCACAGCCTCTCTGTCAGAGAGCTCTGGGGCTACCACAATCTACAAATCCCAGGATTCCACTGCATTGAGCCTTGGCAATTAAAGCAGTCTCAAACTGGATCATTTCTGCAGTGCAGATAAAGCCCTACTCTCTGGAACAGCAGAAAAAAAGCTCATTCCATCTTCTATATGACATTCCTTCAGATATTTAAAGATGGCAATCTTTTCCTCTCCAAGCTAACCCTCAGAAATAGGGTAAAATATAATTAAAGGTCTGGAAATCAAACCTTAGGAAGATTGGCTTAGGAGGGTTCCTAAGCCATTTTTCCCAAGGCATGGTGTCCAAACCTGTAACTATCATCTACTTGATTCCTGCAGATCTTAGGGCAATATACAATAAAAATCAGTTTGGAAAACTTTAGAAGGATAAGAATAATCATAAGAATCATATTGAACCATTTAACACTTAAACCAAGACCATTTAAAACCAATGAAAACAACTGAAAACAATGTAAGCCATAACACATGTGTAAATTGGATGCAACCCATTAGGCCCTAAAGACATTAATAAAGAGCAATGTTTATTCTTGGCACAGGAATGACTGCAGTGTTGGTGCCAGTTGGACCTGTGGGGGGAAGGTGTTCCATAATCAGGGTGAGAAGACCACTGATCCCATGCCCTTCCAAGTGGTGGCACACAGAGGAGGGCCATGCCAACAGACTTCAATGCCTAGACAGGCATATATGAGAGGCATGCCATCATGCATGAAGCTTACCTGCAGGGGAGTCACTACGGGGTGCTGGGGGTACAGACCATACGCATTGAGCATCCATCTCAAATCACCCTGCCAGGTGACCTGTCCTGATTCACCAAACATTGCCACAGGCTGGCTAGGAGGGACTCATCAACCGAGGCAGTAAATTACCAGCAGCTAGAAAGCATCCTTGCCTGCGGGAGTCCGTTAAGAGAAAGGCATTAGTCAAGCAGCCCGACTCAAGGGTGGCAACAAGAATCAAGGTCAGCATGGTCCAAGGGTTGCAGAAGCCAGGAGGTCTGAAGTATGAAGTGCAGGGGTCTGGAAACAGGTATCAGGGATAGGAATGCTAGCCAGGAAACAGACAAGCTGCTTCCAGTACTAGCCTTAAGCAGACTCGGCTCCTAAATGGCTTGTTGCCAGCTGGTCCTACTCAGAGCTTCCCTGTTGCTGCTTGGCCCGCAGCCTGGCTGAGCATCTTTGTTCTATCTTTTGTTGTATTGAGGACTTAGGACCCCAGCTGCTTCATCTGCAGGTGAGTCTTCCCTTTGTCTTGCTGGCTGAGGCTGCACTTCCACAGGATGAGCTGGCGGAGGCTGCTCTGCAACAGGGAAAGCTTCTCTGTCTGGAAGGTTTGCCTCCTCATCAGACTCTTCCTCTGGGTCCCAGTCCTGCAGCTCCTGGCCCATGACAGCACCTTTGCAAAAGGGGGCAGAGAGTGGCATGGAAGAAGAGCATTGCCCTGCCCATCCTTCCTCGCCCTCCTGTCCAGTCGGTCAGCCACCCACCTGGGTCTTTCCAGGTGGGTGGTGGGTGAGACAGTGGGAGGAAAAGGAGAATAGGACAATCCTCTGCACTACTGGCCAGGTCTTTCCAGGTCTTGCCAAGTGGGCAGACAAGCAGCGGGAGTCAAGGGCTACTCCGCTGCTACCAGCACCACCTGGACGTTCTTTCCTATCCATGAGGGTGACTCCATGAGTTACTGTACTGGGTAATACCAACCTTAGTGATGCTACTTCTTACCTGTCCCCCCCCCCCCAGAAGCTCAAGGGCCACAAAATAAGCATCAGATCACCACACATCACATCAACACAGACATACCTAACAAACAAACACACTTCACCTAAACATAATGCATAACACAACTAATAATGACTTCCTTATCTCTTTCTTTACTCTCAGTATAAATTATACATGCTTCTTATGTTGTCTTCCTATATAACTCTCCATAGTAAGATCTTTCTAAATAACAAATAATATGTTTATTTCCCTTTGTATTCCAAACCAATTACAAATCTAGAACTTTTTTTGCTTCTTTAAATAATTTATAAGCAGCTCCCAATCCCTTTTGAAATGGTCTATTGGTTTTTTCCTTATCAACTGAGCTAATTTATCAATTTCCATATATTCACACATCTTGTGTCTCCAGTCAGCCTTCTCTGCCCCCATTTAAAGTTTTTTTGCTCATTCCAAACATAGAAGGAACCGTCCAACTGTTAAATATCAGAAAAGTGAAGAAGGCTGTGATTTTAACAGATTTTTAACTACTGTAAAATGTCATGATGTTGAAATCGTAGACTTTGGCATCAGTTTTGCCTCCCCTTGTCCTAAGTGCCAAATGCCTGGTTTTCTTCTGCCTCTCTTTTTAATGGGTAACCAGAGTCTTCTTACTTACAAACAAGGCAGCTGGCTCTGTGCAAACCTTTGGACAAAATCAGGTCGGTTAGCTAGCAAAGGTTTATCAGGAAACTTTCATCTGAAAGAACCCAGTCTAGAAAAACATCATTAGAGGAGACAAATCTTTTGAGAGCAAAGAGGGGGTTCACAAAATTCCTCAAGTATCTGGAGATGGATTGCCTACAAAGGTCCCAATCCAGTCAGGAATAGAGATTTGAAAGACAGGGGGGGGCGATTGAGGGGGACTTTCCATCCTTCTTTCCAAGGCTCCCCCCTCCCGGGGGAAATGGAAAAAATAAATGATGAATAAAATGTTTAAGGCAAGGTGTTCACAAAGGATGCAATTCATCACTAATTTAATTCTCAAAGGAAACCACAAGTAATTTTAGCAAATATCTTCCTGATGGAAGAAAGTCTTTGAAAACTGTGCCATCTTGGAAGATTGACTTATTCTGTGTGAAATTCACAGAGAAGGGGTTGCCAAAAACAAGCATTCTCCATGAAGATGATAATATCTCTGCACAGAAAATGCTGTTTTTGCACAAAAGAACCATGTACAGATTTTGTACAGAGTAAGGTCTGAACTGGAGCCAGCATGGCATTGTGCTTTGAGCATTGGACTCCAACTCTGGAGACCAGAGTTTGAATCTCCATTCGGCCATGGAGACCCACTGGGTGACCTTGGGCAAGTCACATACTCTCAGCCTCAGAAAACGCCACTTAGGGTTGCCATGAGTCAGAAACAACTTGAAGGCACACAGCAATGACAGCAAAGCTTGAACTGCAAAGCATCAGTCCAGGATTCCCCTTACTGTAGTTTTTTTTTTTTAAAAAAAACCATTTCCCAAATATATGTTAATATTCTTCTCATCTCCATAATGTTCATGTTTACTACTCTGAAATCATTTCTGAAAACTATGGTGGTCCCTTAGTATCTGCTGGGGTTTGACTCTAGAATCCTCTATGGATACCAAAATCTGTGGATGCTCATTATACAGTGTATGATGGCATAGTAGAATGGTGCCCCTTATATAAAATGACAAAATCAAAGTTTGTTTTTTGGAATGCACACACACACACACACACACACACACACACTCTCATCCCTTCCGATTTGCAGGGAGTCCATTCCAGACACTTCCTGATCCCCCTGCGAATTAGAAAACCACAAATATTGAAGCCCCATTGTTTTTAATGGCCACACTCCCGCACATGGCAACATGCGTGTGCCATGGGCACACACGCCATTTTGTCCCTCCTGGCTTCCCATCCGTGGAAATTCAAAACCACGAACGGGAAGTTAGTGAATCTGGAGGGAGTGTGGAATATTTTTTTTATTTTTTAAAAAGTATTTTCAGATCGATGAAAAATGGGATGCAGTAGAGCTCTGCTACTGTGACTGAAGCTTTAAAAAGAAGAAAAGAAATAAAATAACATAAAGGTAATAGCTGCTTGGGAATAGCGATGGGAATGCTGGAGAAGAGGAGGAAGATACTTGCACCATGCTGAGAAATATTGCAGCTGCTTCGGCAGTGATGGTTTGCACTTGGGGACTTGCATGATTGGGAGGTCATTGTCAATGAAAAGGGACACCCTCACCACACAGCAGCAATGGCCCAGACACACAGCAGCTATGGGCCGTAGGCGTCATCATGTGACAGGTATGGCCAAGGATGCTTTTTCCTCGCGTCTAATAGCAATTTAAAAGCCATGTGTAGTAATCTCCTAAGACCCCCAAGATCTTTTTTCACATCAAGTTCTGGCATGTACTGCTTTCAAGGTAATAATGCAGTCTTGTTCCACATGACACATTTACTTTTTTATTATCCAACCATCTCCCCTTAGCACTCAAAATATGCAATATGATCCCCATTAAGTCTTTTGGGGCTTCTTTCTTCTTGCATTGAATATATATATTACTTGGACCTCTTTAAGACTTTGTTCTTTGTCTTCACAAGGGGGAGGGTTATAATATATAAGAGCAGCATTCCGCATTACAGTATACGCCCTGGATGTAAATTTCCAGTCCTGGGATTTATAGTTTGTTGTGACACCAGAGTTCTCTGACAGAGAGAACTACAAAACTATAAATCTCAGGATTCCATAGCATGCAGTTGTGGCTGTTAAAGCAGTGTCAAACTGCATTAATTCTGCAGTGCAGATGCACCTTGACTTTCTCAAGCTCTGGCATTTGCTCAACAGTCTTCTCTGCCCTTGAAGGAATTATTTCCATCTCTTTCCATCCCTGATGTTCCATAACACAACCTGCCCTCTGTACTCAACTGTACATCAGCCTCATATATAAGACGAGGGCAGGTTTGGTATGCCCCATGGATAAATTGAGGGTAAAGCTTAAGGGCATGTAACAAAGGATCAAAAGGATGAAACAAAGGAAAATGATGCCAAGGAACTTACAAAATTCCAGCAGGCAACATCATCATTATTATTAATAACCCACCCTTCTCCCAGGGCTGGAACTCAGGATGGCTTACAACATTAAAAACACCATAGAGTTAAAAGCGTACAAAAATACTGTAGTACAGTATATTAAAACAGAATTAATTGACTAAAGTAATAACTGTTTAGGCTGGATGGATGAGAGAGTAGAGGGGGGTCAGTGCTTCCAGGACAGATTACACTCTTGCCTTTCACGAGGGAATGGTACTCTTTTTTATAAGCGTTATTAAAGCACAGTACTTACATTGACCTGTGGATAAGTTGATTTGGGGGGAGGTCAATTTTTTGACTAAAATTTCTAGGCTTGTAACATGAGTATATACAGTACATTTTGTGCCTCCTTGGCCAGGAATGCATAAGAGAGGTTTGCTGTGCCAAGCCAGTGTTTGTAGATGGAGAGCCGGACGGCAGGTGTGCAGCCCGTGTTTCACTGGCACACTTGTTGCTATCAGCTTGGCCTTCTGTCTGCCAGGAATCGGCCCGCGATCCCTCCACCCTGCCCTGAGCCAAACAAGGCGGCAGTGTGTAGTTGCAAGCCTCTTCTCATTGCAGCTTAAAGGGGCACCACAGGTGTGCCCTGCTGTGACCTTGCAAGAAGACAGATGGAGCCGGCTCTGCCCCCTTCCAGGCTGTTTACCTTTGCAATAGACACCCAATATATCTGCAATGTATCTCGCTACTGTTTGCTTTAAGCTGCTAATGCTAATGGCCATAGACCATGGAACTCCTCCTCTCCCCAACCAGTGAAGGAATCTGGATTTGGAGCAGGGGAGAGGTTTAAACAGGGATGCTGTAGGTACAAAGGGGCCAAAATGGCTGACTATACATGCCCTTTTGAACAGGACAGTGTGTGTATCTGTGTGTGTGTATTTCCAATTCATCCTGTTGTTTAATATAAATGTCAATTTTGTCCTGTTTTTAAGAAAGAGTGCCTTGTTATGTTGCCAAAAATGGTTTGAAGATCCCTGTTTGAAATTGTGGTTGTCTTTAAAAAGAAATTGTGCATGGAGTGTGACTAGATGCTTTATGATCAGGTGTTGAAAGACTGAAAGATTACTTCACTGGAGAAATATTCATGGTGAAATCCAGCCCTCCTCTACATCTACTCAAATTTAGTATGAATTCTGTCACCAAATAATAATTGTTAGCTCAATATGTTCATGCAATAAAACTTTTGTTATGCCCTTACTTTTTCATGAGTACGGAATATGACATAACCCCGTCCCTGTTTTTGCCATCCAAGTGTCCTGTTTTTGTCTCAAGGAAATATGGTCAGCCTAGCTATTACCCCTCCCAAATTCCTTATGCAATTTTCCTTTAGTCCACAAAATGAGAGAATGAGATGCTGAAAATTGTTCATAGTTCACACTCTTCTTCCATTTGCTGTGTTCACATTCTGTTGCTCACCTTGCCATCCTCCTTTTCTTTGAGTGCATACACTGTACTCCTAAATGCTCGGTGGACATTGTAAATTGCTGCAATTATAGAAACACAGGGTTTGAAGGAAATTTTCATGGGTGCAGAATATTTATTTGGGGGCAGCCCCTTCATCCTCCCCCGATACCGACACACCAGTCTAAAGAATAGGTGCAAATGTTCTCATTATTGGCTGGAATGGTGGGTTAAGACACCAAGAGACTCCACTGAGAAAATGGTGGAAAACGTTGGGATTCTTTAGCTGTATCTAGGCTGGACAATGCTTTCACTGTCATGGCTCAGTGCTATAGAATTCTGGGATCTGTAGTTTTGTGAGCTACTTAGCCTTCTCTGTCAGCGCACTCTGGCGCCACAACAGACTGCAATTCCCAGGATTTTATAGAATGGGTCCATGACAGTTAAAACAGTGTGAGACTGTGTTAATTCTGCAGCATGGCAATATTTGAAGGGGTGTCATATTGAGGAGGGAGCAAACTTGTTTTCTGCTGCTCCAGAGAACAGGACCTGGAACAATGGATAGTAGTAGTAGTAGTAGTAGTAGTAATGATAAATGATTTATTTGTATCCTGCCCAATCACAAGGAATCCATATGGGTAACAACAATAAAAATACAATAAAATTCAAAATAATCCCTTCCCACCCCCCCCACCCCCCTCTCAGTGCTAAAACAAACAATATCAATAAACAATATAAAAACATTAAAATGGAGTTAGCTAAAAATTGAGGGGGGAAATGAGGAAAAAATTGGGTGGCCAGAGAGAAGGAGATGGATGCAAGCTCCAGGAAAAGAGGTTCCACCTTAACATTAATTGCAACTGTTATTATCAGATAGATAGGGACAGTTGGAGGGTATGCTTCCTGGGACCTAGCCTTTGAGGTTCCAGGAGCAACTGTGCCATCTGTGCCATTGGCAATCCATTCCTCCTGCCCCTCTTTCAAAAAGAAGGGCTGCAACTGCCATGAGATTTTTAGCCCAGATGCCAGCAGTTCCTTGGAGCAGTGTGTGTTAGTTGTAGACATGTGTGTGTGCATATCACAAGAAAGGAGGCCTCTTGGCTTTAGCCCTAGCCCTGTGCTTGCATAACTGTGCCCTTGCTAAGTGTTTGTTGGCACCCTGCGTCTCTCAGCTTCTGCCAGACCTTAATTGCGCCAGCCAACGGAGAGGCAAAGCCAGTGAGGGGGGAAACAAAACAGCTTCACTGGGATGGCAGGAAAGACGGTGACCTGAGATGGAGGTCTAGGGAGCAGAGAAGGAGGAGAAAGAGGAGACCTTTTCTTTGGATTATGGAATTGAAACTTTCCACCCATCTCCCCATCCCCAAATAATTTCTGCTTCACCAAGAATTTACTGCCAGCCTCTGTGCCACTTCCCTGAGTTTGCCTGGCCATGTGTGCCAAGATGTTTTTGTGAGCAGCTGCAAAGGCTCCTGGAGGTTAAACCTCTCTGGTTGTTTTTTCCCTGGTTTTTCTGACTTCCGGACTGTTCTTCCCTGGTTGAATTCACATCCCCTGATTTGATTGCCTTTACCTCCTTCTTTTTCCTTGTATTGGGTTTTTGTTTAAAATGCTTCATTCGTTTTTTTGTGGGGGGTTTGGGCTCTGAGGCCGTGTTCTCAAAGAGTTTATTCCTGACATTTCACCAGCAGCTGTGGCTGGCATTTTTAGATAAATGCTTCATTTGTTTTGAATTGAACATTGGGGAGATGATACCTAACCAACACCAACAGAAACTGAATAACTCAAGTTAGAATCTGTCTGTCTGTCTGTCTGTCTGTCTGTCTATCTATCTATCTATCTATCTATCTATTGATCTACCGATCTACCTATCTACCTATCTTAATAAAGGAACTTAATAAACACAGACCAAGTAAGAATAACCGAGGAAGACTTTGGTTGAGAGCAGATGGTGGTTCCGTACCATACAGAAGCCAACTGACTTCTTTGCTAGCAAGGATTTCACTTTAGTCATCCATTTCAAGAAGAGCTTCTGCATCTTCTCAGATTGCATATGTTTTCCTACCATTAAAGACCGGTTCTTCATTCTAGGATTTAATAGTTTATGCATTTTTCTAGTGATTGTATAAAATTGTATAATGGTGGTGTATTAATTTCCTTTTTGAAGTTTTTCTTTTATTATATTTAGTGATATATTTTATACATCCTAACTTCAGTTACTCAGTTTCATTTGTTTTGAAAGAATGACAACCAAAATATTACCAGACCAGCCATCAAACATTAACTTAGGAATTCAACCAAAATTAAATGACCGAACAAAATGGGAGTGCTGGGTACAAAGGTCACAGAGATGAGAGTAATAATCTGTTGCTGCCTTAGTACAAATTGTTGTTATAGCATTTTCCCAAAACTGAGGTATTGAGTGTAGTTGTGTAATTGCAAGGAAAGGGACTGAGGCTACAGTGTAGACTAGGCATATGCAGTAATACAAGCTGACTATTCAAAGATATAGCCGTGATGTAGACCTTACTCAACGAAAGCTCATGCTACAAGATCTCTCTACATGCTGACTAAATTTCCAAAGAGGCCCACTCTTTGTGTGTTGGAGTACAGGTGCATCTATACTATAAAAATAATGCAGAATAATGTAGAAATAGTCCTTCTCAGAGATGCTTTACCGGTGGGCTTTCTGCACTGGCAATGGGGCTGGATTAGATGGCCCTCAGGGATCCCTTTCCAGTGCTCCTGCAGCTGCTCTTTGGCTGCTGATGTAACTTAACACAAAGCATCCCTTCCAGCCATAGTCATTATCTCAGTTTAGAGGCAATTGCACAGCATACCAATCCGCTTGCTCTTTTCCTCTTTCAAGACGGTGTCGTCTTTTGACTGTCTCTGAACCAAATCACCTTTTGGCAAAACACTCCCGATTCCTCTAAAGATTGAGCGTCTTGGCTCTTTTCCCAAAGGCTTGCCTTTGCTAGCAGCTTAGCTACCATTGTATTGTGGTTCAGGGTGTCTAGCGTTGGGGGGGGGGGGGAATGTCTTTATTGAAAGACATTGTGAGACTGGACCCGATGCACCAGGAAGACCAGTTCTGGTGCATTTCCCACACTGGCAAGAGGGTGGTCTAGATGCCCCTTGGCATCATTTACAGCCCTGTAAATAAAAGATATAAAAAGAGGAAGGAGAAATGATCCTTTTTTCATTCTGAATGTTGCAACCCATGCCAGGAATTGCTAGAAAATACTCCAGGAGGACAGCAACACATTGTTTAGATGCTTTAAACAAACTGCAACAACTATGACAAGAAATACCACACAATAGCCTCCGAAATGTTTGCCTTGTCTGGAGGAGCTTTGCATTAATTGCTAGGATCAGGTTTTTGGCTTTGGAGCCAGGATCATTTTAGGATTAGTTTTTCCACATTCAGGATTTGGTGGGCGGCAGAGCCTTGTTTTGTTCATAAGTGTGGATATTTCTATGGGATGATTTATTGCCCTGGTTTAATGTTCAGCGTGTGTGTCTGTGCACGCATGCAGAAGGGAGAGGAATGAGCAATCCTGTCCAGTTACAAGGAAGAACAAGCAAAGAGAGCTCCTACAAACCTCAGGCTAGTATGGCACAATGTTTTGAGTGTTGCACTATGACTCTGGAGACCAGGGTTTGAATCCCAGTTCTGCTGTGGAAACCCACTGGGTGACCTTGGGCAAGTCACACTCTCTCAGCCTCAATGGAAATGAATGGCACAACTCCTTGGAACAAATCTGCAATGGCTCAGAACTATAGAATCCTGGGATCTGTAGGTTTGGGATTTTTTTTTAGAGTTTGAGCCTCTTCTCTGTCTGGTGTCACAACAAACTACAAATCCCAGGATTGCATAGGATGGAACCATGGCAGTTAAAGTGGTGTTGAACTGGATTAATTCTGCAGAGTGACCACATCCCTACATGCCCCAGCAACTGATATAGAGAGGCATCCCACAAAATTCACCATTTCTATGCAAAGTGGGACGATGCCACCGCAAAGCCAGGGCTGAGCAGAATTATTTATCCATTCATTTGCATTCATTTATATCCTGCCTTTCCCCCAGTTTAGGACCAAAAGAGTTCAAAGAAGCATCATCAAAAATTAACAACATACAAAAGTGAAGAAAGCAATGAATCCATCCTAAAATTTGAAATCAGTTCAAACAACATAAAAAGAACCACAGCGACAAATAAAAACTCAGTTAAAAAAAACATTAACCATTTAAAAAATAAGGACAATGAAAAAATAACAGTGACTCCAGCAGTTTAGTGGCACAGTAGTTTGAGTTACTGGGAGACCAGGGTTCGGATCTCTGCTCGATCATGGAAACCTTGGGTGAGTCACTGTCTCTCAGCCTCAAAGGGAAGCAAAGGCAAAACGCCTCTGGACAAATCTTGCCAACAAAACCCCCTGATAGGGTTGCCTTTGGGTCACCATAAATCAGAAATTACTTGAAGGCACACAACAACAAAGAGCCAGAATGGTGTAGTGGTTTAAGTGTTGGACTACAACTCTAGAGACCAGGGTTCGAATCCCTGCTCAGCCCTGGAAAGCCACTGGGTAACCTTGGGCAAGTCACACTGTCTCAGCCTCAGGGGAGGGAAAAGGCAAACGTTTCCTGAACAAATCTTACCTAGAAACCCTTGAGAGGGTTGCCTTGGGTCAGAAACAACTTGAAGGTGACCAACCACAACATGCAACAAATCTGTTCTCAAAGGCTTGGTGGGATAAAAAGAGCTTTATCTGCTTGTGGAAGGATTGCAAGGAAGGTGCCAATCTAGCCTCTTTCATTGACTTCAAAGGTTTGGGAGCACAAATACGTTCAGAATTAGGACCTTTGCTGGCAGTGCATGACCCTGCAATTATTTGTTGTTTATGCCATTCGTAAATGGAAGTTGTTGCTCCATTCCAGTGCTGTGTGCTGTGATCTTGCAGTGTGTAATTTACAACTGAGCCTTCCCCAAAGGCTTAAAATAACCAAATCCTCTGACTTCCTTGGCCTGTCTAAACGCCAGACATTTGGGGACCATTTGTGAGCTTCACACAGGATGCTCTTGAATGAGGATTCAAGAAATGCGGTCTCCAAATGGCAGGTTTATTGGCTGATGGATCTAATTCCAAACTACAGATAGAAAGAATGTTTCTTGTTATTCACTAACTTGCTAGAAAAATGATTTCTTGATACTTAGAAAACCCCTTTGGGAATAATAACCCCAGGCTCCAGGAGACCTGGTTTTGAATCCCTGCTCACCTTGTAAAGCCCCTGGATGACCTTGAGCAAGGCCCACTCTCTCAGCCTCAGAAGAAGGCAATGGAGGAAAACATCCTCTGAATAAATCCAGACACGAAATTGTGAATTTGTGGTTCAGTGGTTTGAGTGTTGGACTTGAGCTGCATCTGCATTGCAGAACTGATGCAGTTTGACACCGCTTTAACTGCTCTTGCTCAATGCTATGGAATTCTGGCATTTGTAGCTTTGTGAGATCTTCAGCCTTCTCTCTCAGAGAGCTTTAGTGCCACAGCAAACTACAAATCCTGAGATTCTGCAGCATGGAGCCATAGCAGTTAAAGTGGTGTCAAGATGGATTATTTCTGCAGTGTGGATGTAGACTATGCATGAGGAAGGAGCGACAAAGGAGAAGAGGCTGCAAGTGGGAAGACTGGGATTTCTTATTTCAGTTCTTTTTATCTGTGAGCCGCCTTGGGTCCCTCTGGGGAGAAAGGCAGGATATAAAATACATACATACATACATTCTTGGTGAGCTGAGTGCAAACTATTCTGAGACTTTGAACTGTGTTTGCAGCAAGTGAAAGAGAAAGGGGAAAGTGGGAGGAAGAGAGAGAAACTGGGACATTTTAAAAAGCAAGAGAAACTGCCAGAGGATTAATTGGGATTTTCCCTATTCAAGCTGACCAGACGTCCTCCTTTTCCAGGACATGCCCTACATTTCAGCCTTCTGTCCCAGGAGGAATTCCAAAACGTCCTCCATTTTGAGCATGGCAAAGCAGCATGGATTTTTTTATTTATATGAGTCTTTTTAGCTTTTAATTTTGTACATAAATTAACACTGAAAATAGTAATTAAGTCTGAAGCATGGATATACTACTGTCAGACACAACCTAAAAACCTTGTGAAAGGG
Organism: Sceloporus undulatus; assembly: GCF_019175285.1. Classification (NCBI taxonomy): domain Eukaryota; kingdom Metazoa; phylum Chordata; class Lepidosauria; order Squamata; family Phrynosomatidae; genus Sceloporus; species Sceloporus undulatus. The sequence continues at coordinate 332,311,552 of NC_056523.1, read as the reverse complement.
AAACTTTTACCTTACCTATGAATATTTTAATGTAGAAACAGAATAAATGGAGAGAAGAGAGAGGAAGTATGCAAAGCTTTCCTCCTTGCGTGGGGTAGAAACCAGAGAGCCACAACAATCTTGGCTTGGCAATTATGGTTTTTCTCCAGTTGGAAACCACAGCAGCGGGCAGCCACTCCTGGGTGGCAGGAATGGGAGGATGCCTGGCATAGAGGCCTGTCTTCCCCCTCCTTTCTCCCATTTGATGGTTTTGTTTGCAAAAACAATCCTGTAGAATTGCACTTATTATAGGCTGATTATAGGGGAAGGGAAAAAAGGATGGGATGCAAGGAATTCCTTTTCTTCTTCAACCCCAGCGCCTCTTGCATCCTGCACTTGCACAGAAGGGATATATCTGTGTAGTGTTGTTTTCCTTCCAAGTCAATTCTGACCTATGGTGGCCCTAAGACAAAACCTAGCATGGGTTTTCTTGGCAAGTTTCTTCAGAGGGGGGGTTGCCATTGCCATCCTCTGAGGCTGAGAGAGTGAGACTTGCCCAGGGTCACCCAGTGGGTTTCAAAGCCCAGCTGGGAAGAGAACTCTGGTCTCAAGGGGCTACCCTTGAGGGTCCTTAATAGGTGGGTATCTGTTTTAAAACTTCCCCTAGTGGTCCCCCATTGATGTACTAACCGATCATGACCCTGCTTAGAATAATATAACAATATAGGAGAAGGAGAGCCCATGTAGTGCAGTGGTTTGAGTGTTGGACTACAGTTCTGGAGGCCAGGATTCGAATTCTTATTCAACCATGGAAACCCACTGGCTGACTTTGGGCAAGTCACTCAGCCTCAGAGGGAGGCCAAACCAAACCTCTCTCTCAACACATCTTGCCAAGAAAATCCAGAGACATGGTCACCTTAGGGTAGCCAGAAGTCTGCAACAACCTGAAAGCACACAACAGAGTTGTCAAGGGTCCCCAGAGCCTATGGAGCCCAACCTCATTGCTCAATGCAGGTTCTCCCGATAGACATCCCCAGCAGGTTGCTGTCCAGCCTCTTTTTGAAGATATCCAGACAAGGCAATCCCAGCCCCCTCCTAAGTCTTTGGTTCCATTTCCCAACTGCTCTTACCATCAAGGAGTGCCTTCTAAAATTAAGGAAATCTGCCCCCCTGCAATTTAAACAAATCTTCCAACATGGGCTATGCGATGTGAAGTCAAAGGCTTTCATAGCCGGCATCCATAGTTTTTTGCTGGCTTTTTGTTTCTGTTTGTTTCTGATCAGTTTGTTTCTGATGCTTCTCTAGCAGCTGTGGCTGGCATCTTCAGAGAATGCTGGTATGGAAGTGAGTGGTGTGTGTGTGTACACACATATATACATATACATACACACACAAACACACACACACACACTGTGTGACCCTGGGTTGGGAGGAGTGATAAGTAAGCTTGGATATGGTAAGCTATGCCTGTCTGTCCCAGCATAGCTTAACATATCCAAGCTTACCAAATCACTCCTCTCTACCCAGGGTCACATAGTATATACTGTATATATACCACTCACTTCCATGCCAGCATTCTCTGAAGATGCCAGCCACAGCTGCTGACAAGACTCAGAAACAAATTCTTCTAGAACATGGTTGCATAGCCTGAAAAAACCACAAAAAGCTATGGGCTCTGCACTTTGCTCCTTCTCTTTGCCCTCTGCAGTCTGTCTTCCTGCCTCTGATATACAGTATTTAGGCTGGCCATACGTACCGTTTTAAACAGGACAGTACTGTTTTCTTCATATTTCCTGACCGTCTGTCTCATCATATTAATATAAATGTCAATTTTGTCCCGTTGTCAAGAAAAATGGCCTGTTATGTTACAAAAATGGTTTGAAGATCCCTACTTGAAACTGTGGTTGTCAAAAAAAACAAAGCAAAATTGTGTCCTGGAGTGTGAGACGTTTTATGATAAGGCGTTTAAAGACTGAAATTTGCTGCGTAAGATGACTTTATTGGAGAAATATTCATGGTACGACTGTGGTGAAATCTAGTCCTCCTCTACGTCTACCTAAATTTTTGTATGCGTTCTGTCACTGAAGAATAATTGTTCATGTAAATGTTCTGCAGCATTTCAGCAGAGAGGTCTAAGACTGCGGCTACACTGCCACATTAATGCAGTTTGACACTGCTTTAGCGGCCATGGCTCCATGCTCTGGAATCCTGGAATTTGTAGCTTTTAAAAAGTGATTTTTAAAATAATATATATTTATATAATGGCAGCTTTCCAGGTATCTAAAGATGATTTTTATCATGGTCACATTAGCCTTGTTGTCTCCAGGTAAATATCCCCAGGTCCCTCAACTGTTTCTTATAGACTTTGACTTCCAGATCTTCTTGATAATGGAAGAAGCTCAAGCATGTGTGTGTGTGAGAGGCTGCATCCGCACTGCAGAAATAATCCTCTTTGACACCACTTTAACTGCCATGGCTCCATGCTATATAATTCTGGGAACTGTAGTCTTCTGAGACATGTGGCGCTCCACCAATCTACAAATCCCAGAATTCAATAGCATAGAGCCGTGGCAGTTAAAGTGGCATCAAACTGGATTAATTCTGCAGGACAGATGCAGCCTGAACATTGAAACCTTGAGGTCAGGCATCCTTCCAGACCATTATTTGTGTTTTGTATCCTTCAAGAGACTTCTGTTTCTCCTCCTCAAGAGGTGACCCATTCATCCCTTTGTAGGAGCAGGCTCAGATCCAAGGAGGGCAGACCGTGTCCCCACCACCACCACCACCACCCTCTCCTTCTGGGATGGATTTCATAATGGCTTCTGGCTCGAAAAAAGGAAATTATAGGTAACAAAGAAATAAAAATTTTCACAATTTAGAGAACCCAAATGTTTTCCTTTCAGGGTGACCGCTTAATGCGAAACGCAGCTCGTTAGGGCTGCAGCTGACGAGGTTAGGTTTTCATTTATTGGGCGCGCGCTGAAACATAATGGATTTTTCATCTGCTTTAGTGGGGAAAGCATGTGGCGGAGGAAGGATTTATGGGCCCATTATTGAAATGTGGGGCTGGGCAACACATGTGTGGAGCAGGGCAAGGAGCCAGAGCTGCCAGGCATGGGGAAACAATGGCCTGTCCAGAGCGGTGCCCCTTCCCATGCCATCTGTGCTGGACCCTTTCCAGCAACATAGAATCACAGAGCTGGAAGAGACCCCAAGGTTCATGCAGTCCAACTCCCTTCTGCCATACAGGAACTCACAATCAAAGCACCCCTGACAGATGGCCATCCAGCTTCTCTTTAAAACCCTTCAAAGAAGGAGACTCCCCCGCTCTCCGAGGGAATGTGTTCCCCTGTCAAACAGTCGTTGCTGTCAGGAAGTTCCTCCTAATTTTTAGGTGAAATCTCTTTTCCTACAGCTTGCATCCATTGCTCCAGGTCCTAGCCTCTGGAGCAGCAGAAAGAAAGCTTGTTCCATCCTCTGTATGACTTCCCTTCAAATACTTAAACAGGGCTATCATATCACCTCTTAACCATCTCTTCTGCAGGCTAAACATCCCCAGCTTCCTAAGTCTCTCCTCTTAAGGCATGGTTTCCTGACCTTCACCATTTTAGTTGCTCTCCTCTGGAGACACTCCAATTTGTCAATATCCTTCTTGAATTGTGGTGCCCAGAACTGGGCATAGTATTCCAGGTGAGACCTGACCAAAGCAGAATGGAGTGGCACTATTACTTCTCTTATTCTAGAGACTATACTTCTGTTGATGCATTCTAGAATTGCATAGGCCTTTTTAGCTGCCACATCACACTGTTGACTCAGGCAAAGACCTTCCCAATGTATTTTGTTTCTCCTCATGGTCCTTATCTCGTGCCCCACCCAGTGACCCACACACACCCCACTAACTATTTCCATGCCTCCTCCTTGCTGTTGTGTGCCTTTAGGTTATTTCTGACTTATGGCAACCCTAAGGAGCCAGCGTGACATAGTAGTTTGAGACTATCACTCTGGAGATCAGGGTTCAATTCCCAGCTCAGCCATGAAACCCACTGAGTGACCCTAGGCAAGTCGCACTCTCTCAGCCTCATGGGAAGGCAATGGCAAACCTCCTCTGACCAAATCTTGCCAAGAAAACCCCATGATAAGGTCACCATAATTCAGATGCGACATGAAGGCACACACAAAGTTCTCTATAATGAACATGAATATATCTTTCATTTCAATAAGAATCAAAGCTCTAATTCATAAACAGTCTTAGAAAAATAGCTGAAACATAAGGTTCCAGTGCGGCAAAGTGGTTTGAACATTGGACTAGGACTCTGGAGGCCAGGGTTCAAATAACAGCTCAGCCATATAAATGCACTGGGTGACCCTGGGCAAGTGCTGTTATCTCAGTCTCACCGGAAGACAAGGCCAAAACCTCTCTGAGCAAGCCTTGCCAAGAAAGCCCCATGATGGGGTTGCCATAAGTTGGAAATGACTTGAAGGCACACAACGACCACAAAGGGGAACCTATGGTGAGAGTCTCTTGGCAAGATTTGTTCAGAGAGGGTTTGCCTTTTCCTTCCTTTGAGGCTGAGATAATGTGACTTTGCCAAGGTCGCCCTTAGGTTTCCATGGCAAGTGGGGATTCGAACCCTGGTTTCCCAATGTCATACTTCAGTTGTGAAACCACTACATCCTCTTCTAACATACAAACATAAACAGCTCAATCACTGTTCCTTTTTATTTTAAATTTGAATTGTGGAGTTCAAATTGCAAGAAAAGAGACTCCACCTCAACATTAGGAAGAATTTCTTGACAGTAAGTTGTTTGATAATGGAATAAACTGCTCCGAAGGATGGCGGAGTCTCCTTCTTTGGAGGTCTTTAAACAGAGGTGGGGGGAGGGCATCTTTCAAGACGGCTTTGATTGTGGAGTCCAGCATGGTGGAGGGTTGGACTGTATGGCCCTTGGGGTCCCTTCCAACTCTGTGAGTCTATGATTCTGTTGATGAACTGATTGCATTTTGGGTGCAAGATCTCAGGAGGAAATCACCTAGGAGACACAGCTCTCTGATTCACCTGTGTTTGCCATGGGAATAGGTAATACTTTGTCCATATTCTGGAACTCTCTTTCAATGCAAAAGTTGTCATTTGGAGGGCTATATACCTCATGAAAATAAATCTTTGAACACTTTTCTACATTGCAAATTATTTGTAATTAAAGAGGAACCACTGATTTGGAAAGTTAGGAGTGTCGAATGACAATTAATGGATGACTTTATATCACCTGGGCTGTAATGGAAGGAAGTTAGTGGGTTGCCTTTGCCTTTTATGAAATTTAAATAAAATCTAGCAAATGCGCCTAAATTAGTATATATTGGCCCAGTCCACATTGCAGAAATAATTCAGTTTGAGACCGCTTTAACTGCCCTGGCTCAATGCTAGGGAATTCTGGGAATTGTAGTTTTGTGAGACATTTGGCCTTCTCTGCCAGAGAGCTCTGGTGCTACAACAAACTACAATTCCCAGGATTCTCTAGCACTGAGCAGGGCAGTTAAAGCAGTGTCAAACTGTATTATTTCTGCAGTGTGGATTGGACCATCGTTGTATAAATATAGATTTGACCCAGTGCCTAGCAAATGCCTTTAATGTAGAATTACCTCTTCCTTGACCCAAAAGTACCAGCGTTGGGTTTATTAGAGAGTCCAGTCTCTCAAATGAGCCCAGCAAAGCTAGAGTTAATTCCAAATGAATTTGGAGAGAGTGAAACCAATGTAAAAGCAGTTTTCAAGTGAGCAAGACCCAGTTGTGAACCTTCCTTCGACCTTTAGCTGTCCATAAATGAATGTCAGCCCTCACTTTCTCTGTGTGTGTTACTGGTGTGAGTTTCTCATCTGGAAACGTTTGTCCGCCTAATGCAATCACATACCCCAATTCCTCGAGGAATCGGGCTAGACATCTGGCCTGAGCCCAGCCACATCCTGTGGCGCTGAGTTCCATGGTCATTGAACTGCCAAATATTGAACCCACCAGAAAAACAGCTGAAATAGCCAGCCAGCCAGCCAGCCAGCCTTGTGATTTATGCTGTCTTGCACGATTTAAGAGTGAGCTAGATGGGGAAAAAACATTCTCTCCTCGTTCTAGTGAACTCCTCTCCCTGTAAGGTCTGATTCTTCATGGCAGGGACTTGGCACAAACAAGGCTCAAAGACCCATGTACACATGGAAATACTCATGGTTTCAAATACAGTGGGCTCTTGGTATCTGCTGGGGTTTGGTTCCAGGACCCTCTGGAATACTAAAATCTGTGGATGCTCAAGTCCCATTGAATAAAATAAAATGGTGTTCCTTAAACAATATTGCAAAATCGGTCTTAAATAAAATTGCAAAACTGGAGTGTGTGTGTGTGTGTGTGTGTGTGTGTGTTAATATTTTCATGCCATGGATGCTTGAATCCATGGATAAAGACTGCATGGAAAAGGAGGGCTGACTAATATTTTGCCAAAAACCCCATATAGAGCACAGTCAGAGGTTCAGCAACTAAAAAGGTAAAATGAGGACACTCTTCCAAATTAGAAGACTTATTTCCCCCAATGAAATTTTCCTCCATTCCCCAATTTCTAGAACTGCAGAGCGTGAGATACTCAAAACTGTTCATATCGCAGGCTCTCATATTCTGCTGTGTTGGCATTCCTTTGGTTGCTTTGCCTTCCCCATTTCCTTTGGATGCCTACATTGTATTTCTAAAGGCTCAACTTAACTTTTATGTCACTGCAATGCTACAGATTTGGAGACAGAAAGAAAATTTCATGTGTGAGTCTGTATTCTTATTTTCATAGAATCATAGTATTCTATCAAAATAAAATAAGTGAAAATAACTGACACTGAGCACATACAGGGCACTTCTATGCACACATTGTGCTTATTTAAGGGCGTTTGATTGATAATGAATGGAAAAAGGCATGGCCAGAAATAAATTTAAAGCAAAACTCTCCAAAAGTGCAGCATGTACATCTTTCTCTCCCAACTGTCCCAGCTCCCCAAAACCAAAAATAAAGTTGTGAATGACTTCCAGCTTTGTTTTTGGCTTTATTTTCAACATGGTGGACTCCACTGGGGGAGATTGGGGTGAAAATTGTTCCCTTGGGGCAGCTGCCCACCCATGGTCTGCAAAGAAGTAAAGGCAGCTTTTGTGCAGTTCCACCAGGACTTTGATATTTTGGAGGGAGCTGAATGTGCGGAAATAGTTGCAGCCTCCCTTGAGCCATCTTGGGGGAATAATAAACAAACTAAAGTGATAAATTATCATGGCACAGACTAAACACTGATGTTTGTGGATGGTTGCTGTAATGGTGGGCGGTTGGCTGTAGAAAGAGTCTTGCCAACCTGCAAGCAAAAGGTGGGCATCGAGACATCAAAAGAGTTTGGAAATAAATTGCTTGCAAGAGGGAATGTGCTCTGAAAGGATCCAAGTTTGGGAATGTCCCCTGGTTTTTTGGGACTATAGTTCCCAAAACTCTGCCTTTCCCCTCTATACATTCTGCAAAGAGCTTGCCTCTAGAGTAGAGATGGACAAAATTTCCCAGTGTTTCTTGACCCTCCGAATACCATTATTGTAGAAGTCTGCAGATTGCACCTTAAACCACTCTTCCTCTTCATGAATTACGTCATTTGTGTTGTCAAATTGGCAACCCCACAACGGATTTTTCATTTCTGGGAACAAGAAAAAGTCACTTGATGCAAGGTCAGGAGAATAAGGTGGATGCTGCAAAATCTCAAAGCCACATGCCCTTGCTTTAACTACAACTTGAGATGAGTGAGCCTAGTGCATTGTCAGCTAGGAGACTAATGCCTCAGGAGAGCATACCATGGAGTTTCCTTTTCAGAGAATCTCGCAACTTGTCCAGAAGATTGCTGTAGTATGAGCCAGTGATGGTTTGTCCGTTTGCAAGGTAATCTGTGAGAATGACTCCATGACAGTCTCAAAAAACTGAGAGCATGACCTTCCCAGCTGACTTTTGCACTTTGCCTTTTTGGAGGGAGAGGTATCAGCATGCATCCACTCCATGCTCATAGTTTTGGTCTCTGGATTATACTGATGGATCCAAGATTCATCCATGGTTACCAGATGACAAAAGAAATCCTCTTCATCCTGTTCCAACAGTGTCAACATCTGTCTTGAAAGGTCACACCGTGTTTGTTTCTGGAAAGGAGTTAGCAAATGTGGAACCCAGTGTGCTGACACCTTAGACATGTGCAGTTCATCGTGAATGATTTCCCACACACTACCATAACCGGGACCAGTTTCATTCATGATCATTTGGGTGGTTGCTCGTCTGTCTTCCAGGTTTAAACACTCCACTTTCTTCACTGTGGTCGCATCGTCCATCAATGATGGTCTTCCAGGTCTTGGCTCATCTGTGAGGGACATGTGGCCAGTTTGGAAACTCCTTTGCCACCTCACAATAGTGTCATAAGATGGGCAATCGTTTCCATAAACTACCATCATCTCATCATGAATTTGCCAGGCACTATTACCCTTCAAATGTAGGAACTTTATTAGCCTCAATCTTCTCCATATTACACTTTAATCAATTCTGGTGCAACTTGTAACAAAAATAAAGGACACAACGAGCTGATTTTCTCAACATCATGCACTTAGTGATCAATTATGACTCTGACAAAATTTCATCAATATATCAGAATAACTTTACAATACACACACACACACACACACACACGCATATCTGGCGCTTCATAAGGCCCCCAAATGCACTCTAGGGAGTGTGGAGGGCATTTCTCCACATCTGGAATCCCCCTGGACACCCCTAGAGGTTAAAACCAATTTTTACAAAGGAATTTTGTAACACACACACACACCAAAATGTTCCAAAATATCCAATAGGTGATTTTCTGGAGCTCCAAAAATTATACTGCAATTTCAACAACACACCACCATTTTGCCTGCGTAGTGGGCAATACACTGGCATGCTCTGATAATCTTTGAGGTGGATCAAAAACATGGGTGGTAGATTCTGTGGTAGGTTTAGGGGGAGATTCAAGTCATTGTTTACTTATGGTGACTCAAGGCAAACCTATCACTGGGGTTTCCTTGGCAAGATTTGTGCAGAGGGTTTTGTTGTTGTTGTTGCTGCTGCTGCTGCTGCTGCTGCTGTTGTTGTTTTTTGTCTTTGCCTTCCTCTGTGGCTGAGAGAGTGTGATTTGCCCAAGGTTACCCAGTAGATTTCCATGGGCGACTGGAGATTTGAACTCTGGTCTCCATAATTGTAATCCAATGCTCAAACAACGGCTGGATCTGCACTGCAGCATTAATGCAATTTGACTCCTCTTTAACTGTCATGGCTCTATCCTATGGAATCCTGGGATTTATAGACTGCTGCCCACTGTTGCTGCAGAGCACCCAGATAATGGGGGGAATCTGGGGCAGCTCCGGGGTCAGAGTTGCCTTTTAAACACACACCGGTTGACACCCTGGTGTGGGACACTGCTGCCTCCAGTGCAACTCTATGGTCAACATCTGGCAGAGGTTGATCATGGAATCATGCTGGAGGACCTACAACCCCAAGAGAAGTTTTTCTCTAGGAACTTGTAGGTTCTCTAGCGCAACTCTATGGTCAACTTCCAGCAGAATTGCACTGGATGACCTAGAGATTGCTAGAGAGGACATATTAATCAAAACTGCAAATAATCAGATCTGTAAAAGTCAAAGCCGCAAATGCGGAGGGCCAATTGTAATGCTGTTTGACACCGCTTTAACTGCCATGGCTCCATCCTGTGGAATCCTGGGATTTGTAGTTTGTTCTGGCAGCAGAGCTTTTGACAGAGAAGGCTAAATATCTCACAAACTGACACATTCCAGAATGCCACAGCATTGAGCCAGGGCAGTTAGAGCTGCGTCAGTTTGCATTAATTCTGCAGGGCAGATGAATCCCAGACCTGACGCTGGCTCTCCCAAAATTTCACTGTTAATCCAGAAAGAAAAACCACTGCCTTGGGTTGGTTTAATTTAGATTTCCCTGCTCTGTTTGCAGCCCCTCCTGGCCTCCACATAGCTCCCTGGGATCTCTGTATAAATAAACATGCCAATCCATTATAGGTTGGAATCCACTGTTATTTTTTCCATGTCCAACTATTCCAGACATCTTGGTTCACTGGAATCCTTCTGCACAACGCAGGAGAAGGAGGAGGAAAAGTCAGGACCCAATGCCTGCCTGGCTTACAAGGGATATAACCTTCTTGTTGTGTTAATGCCTTCAGTGGGGCATGAGGATACCCACTTTTCCTGTAACTTGAGTCCATTGCTCATCCTATGCATGGCAACAGTGTGCCATTGGACCAAGGGACCTAGCATGCAGCTGAAGGCACAACCAAATGTAAATCTAAATCCATGCAAAATGCACACCCATGCACAGTGGACAGTGGGAACTCATGTGGAGTGCGCGTGCACATACACATACAGTGAGACCCCATGTGCAACTTTCAGTATTTGGAACTTCTACATTTATCTGTGTCTTGTTTTAATTAATAGTTTAGCAGAAGAAAACATATTTTAAATACTCACAAAGTGGTCAAAAACATGTTTTCCACGTGTTTCATGTTTTCTGATTAAGAAGTCAGCAGAGCTTCAAAAGCTTGCAGCAAGTATATTGTGCATTTAGGTTGGCCAATAAAGGTTTGGTGGATTTTTGTTTGTATTTACTAAATGGCCAACACAGCTTCCCCCGGCCTGTTTTTCAAGTGCTGAGAAACCCTGATGAGAAGAATCTTGGATTGATGAGAATCATCACAATTAGGGGCTAATCCTGTTCAAAATTCGCTCAAGGATGCTTTGCACGGGAAATAGTATTTTCTGCACAGGAAATAATATTTCTATGCAGACATAATTTCCTGTGCCAAAATTAAAATGCTTTAATTGGGGATATACCCTACTCAAAAGTTGCATGTGGTTCATTTGCATTGAAAATAACATTGTTGGGACATGAAACAGGATTTTTTGCACAGTAAATAACATTTCTGGAAAGCCAGTATGGCATAGTAGTTTGAGTGTTGGACTAAGGCACTGGAAGACCAGGCTTCGATTCATGGCTTAGCCATGGAGACCCAGTGAGTGACCATGGGCAGGTCACACTCTCTCAGCCTCAGAAGAGGGCAAATGCAAAACCGCTCTGGACAAATCTTGCCCATGATAGGTTTGCCTTAAAATTGCCATAAATCAGAAACAACGTGAAAGCAGAATAAGTCCTGATTTGCACATAGCCTTTGTCAACTGTTCTGTCACAGGGAGGTTGCCATTGCCTTAACCCTAAGTCTGAGAGTGTGTTCTTGCCCTAGATCACAGGGTGGGTTTGCATGGCCAAACCAGGATGCCCCTCCCTGAACTGCAAATCCCAGTATTCCATAGGATGTTGCAATGGCATTTAAAGTGGGATTATAGTGCTATAAATGGGATTATAGTGCCATAATTGTGTTGTGTGTAAAGCCACAGTATTTGAAATCTCTTTGATTTCAAGCTATCCACACTGGGAGACTAAGGTTCGAATCCACATTCAACCACTGAGTGACCTTGGGCAATTTACACTCTCTCAGCCTCAGAGGAAGTTAAAGATAACCACCCCATGAACAAATTCTGCCAAGAAACCCCCTTAGAGTCACCATCAGTCAGAAATGGCTTGAAGGCAATACAACAGCAAGATTTATTTACTTACTTATATACTAACTTACTTATTATTTGATATTCCACTTTTTTCCTGACATGGCCACTCTCAGTGGCTCACAACATAAGCTCAAAACCATACAGTACATACTCAGGTCTTTTCTACATGATTAAAATACTCCTCATTCCAGTCAAATAGAATATGATTTGGTCTCTGAAAAACTCCTTAAATTCTGCAGAAAATGGTGCGTGGCAGATGTTTGCACACGCGTCCTGCTGTGCCGCCTGGCATGGTGCTGGGTAGATGTTTGCACACACATCCCGCTGTGCCACCTGGCATGGTGGCAGTGAGCCACTTGTTCTGAGATCAAGATGCTGCACCCAGCATCAATCACTTGGCTGGGCACCTTCTTCAGACCTCAGAGTGAGTAACTTGCCACCGCGGCAGAAAAAGGCTTCACGGTTTTTACCAGGATATCTGCTGAAATTTGCAAAAAGGTGCATTATTATGCATATGGCCAGCCAACCTCTCTGTGTGAATTTTCAGCAAATACATACAAAAAGATGTGAAAGACTATAAATGGCAAAGCGAATGTGCGAAAATCCTAAGAAATTCGCGTAATACACTGATGTGTAGACTTGCTCTCAGTGAGACACTGAAATTTCCAGGACATACCCCCAAAAGTATTTTTGGGGATGGGAGAAATAGTCCAGGAAGGAAACTAGATGTGCTTGGTAGATAACAGAGCCTCAACTTGAAAAGAAAACCAGGCTTCTTCAGATTGGTGAGGTGCAGAATCAAGGGAAGCCAAAAATTAGTGAATAGATGTGCCAGTCTCAATATGCCACCCCCCCTAATGGCAGGAATGAGCAACTACACCAAGGCCAACATCTGAGTGGTGGCACACATATAGTATCTATGCAGTGGTTGTTTATGTTTATTTTCTTACGGTGTGCAATAGTCATATCTAGCAAACAGTGTGAGAATTACTGTTGGCTCTCCACATTTGTGGCTTTGACATTTGCAGATTTGATTATTTGCAATTTTGATTAATATTTCTCTCTAGGAATCTCTAGGTCCTCCAGCTCATCTCTGCTGGAAGTTGATTGTAGAGTTGTGTTGAGAAAATACTAGAGAAAACACTTCTATGGGCATTTGTAGGTCCTCCAGCATGATTCTATGATCAACCTCTGGCAGATGTTGGCCACAGAGTTGCACTGGAGGACCTGGAAATTCCTAGGCAGGTGTTCTCTCAGGTAAAAAGAACAGTGGTTTTTATTTGCCACATTCATGAGGGTCTTTCGCCCCTGACCCCAGCAAATGTGGTGGGATCACTGTACACATGTGGGACTATTTCACATGCAGTAGCTCATTAAACTACACAGCATTGCATGTGAATGTGCTTCGTCTCTATGCAATTGCCTTTGCACTTGTCCATTGCAGTTGCACAATGTATGGTCAGCCATACGCATTTATCATGGATTGACATATGTTGCACTAAGTTGGTATACAGTTTTGTTGCTAATTGCTGTTAAGTTGGCTTTGTACTTGCTATTGCTATTGGCTTCTGGTGACCCTGTGAATAAGGGACCCCCCAAGATCCCATTTTTCAAAAATCCCTGTATGATTTTTAACACCTTTCCTTGAGGAAGAACCAGTGGAGCTTTGAAAGCTTGAAACACGTCTTTTATGCATTTCGGTTGGTCCAATAAAAGTATCCCCGTTTTGTGGATTTTGTATGTTATTGCACTTTACTATATGGTCAACACATCTAACCCTGGATATGTTTCTATAATGTTGTCAATTTATTATTATTATTATTATTATTATTATTATTATTATTATTATTATTATT